>NC_065513.1:19907607-19915639 GCF_006386435.1 Epinephelus moara
TTTCTGGATCACAAAACAGGATTCTGCTGCCTTCTACTGTTGATGATGTTGTTGCTCAAACACTTCCTGGTGGAGGTCAGAAATGTAAAGATTACAGAATAATTCTCTACCCTGACACCCTCCTGTTATACCACTCTTTTCTTCCCTCGTCTGTTTGACCTCCATTAGTTAAATTATTTTCACAGCACACCACTTCCTCCTCAGTTGCCTCAGCCCCATTCTCTTCAATCTTTTTCTTCCATATGCCCACTCCAACTTTTTAATATGACTTAAAATATAATGCCACTTAATGCTACTTTCCTTACTTCCTGCGCCCATACCTCACCAGTGATTCACTTGCCTCTGGAGCACAACACAGCTGTCTTCCCTAAAGTTCATCAGTCACACTTGTTTCTTGCACAGGTTATACTGTTGAATCGTCTCGATAACCTATAATAACCCCTAGGAACCACCATGGTGACACCACCACCCTGTCTCTCACTGGCTGAGCCCAGACTGATAAACCACATCCGAGTGTAACACCGCTTTTTTCCATGACAAAATCCAATAATGACTTTAAAACATTGGATACAGCACACACGTCTCCTACCCAAAGTGTATCAGACTCTTGAGGGCAGCCGCGAGTTGCTCCCTGGCGCTCTGTAACTGTCAGTGCAGCAGTGTCTGCCCCGCTGATGAAATAATAGCTGATATCATATGACCGGTAATCTCTGAATAAACTTACCTGAAGAGCAGCAGATGTCAAATGTCTCCAAAGGGGCAACCTCTCACATTGTCCAGGACGTAACGGGACAGGAGGCGGCGGTGACGTTAAGCTAAAGGGTTAAAAGACTTTAGGCATTTCCCCTCATCTCAGACAGCTTCCTCAGTTAACTTCTGAGGAGAGAGGAAGGCATTAGCCTACATCCGAAGAGAAAAGAAATGTTCCACAGTCCCGCCTGGTGCCTATATCATCATAGCTGTTCCTTGTAAATGATTAAACACTTTTCTCTGTTTTTCTAAGCGAAATTCTCAGCAAATCATTTCGAGTTAAAACACAACGTCATTTTGGAGGTTACATACCTGCATACACTTTTGAGTTAAAGAATGTCCATGCTGCTGAGGGGTTGGCTGACATAATGAGCATAAGAGCATCAAATGCTGTAAGGAGTCTTTTATTCTGGCTTTACACATAACAGTTTGCTTCAACAGGAAATGTCAGAGGAGGAGTTTTGTTGTTCCTGTAAAGTGTAGAAAAAGCAAGATGCGTTTCCTCAGAAAATGCATATTCATTGCTATGTACCATAAAGCAACACCTGCAATCCCAGCACTGCCTTTTAACACAAGTCTCTCCTCAAAGTTGGTTAAAGCAATGTGCTTAAGATATGAAACACTTTTCCAGAGAGCATTTTTCATCACAATCAAACATCTGCTAGCAGATGCTTTTCAAGCTCGGTAGTTTGTATATTAGACACTTGCAATCCTAAGCAGTGGAATCCATGAGTAAGTTAGTGAGTGTGTATTTTATGTGTAATCAAACAGTTATTACAAAAAACCTTTGCTCCCAAGACAGACATTTTACTTGAGTCACATTTAAATGAGGCTTACTGCCAACAATTCACATTTGGATGACTAAGAGTATAATTAGTTGCATGATATGTGTGTATTTACATTTCCATAGCGACATTTAGTTTGGGAGGAAAGTTGCACTGTCCCTGAGAGCTCCAACAACTGCTCTCTGTATGAAGTTTGAGCAACATGTGTGGGCTGCTCCAGATGAATTACTGGTACCTGTGAATGTGAAGTTTGATATGGAGTCATCTTATTTGTTTTGTCATTTTTTAAATTTACTAACATCTACTAGGTGTTGAGATGTATGGCATCTATTATGGCATTTATTCCACCAAGGCAAAATGTGCTTTTTTTGCAGTGTTAATTAGCCTAAAGTGAAAAATCATTTGTGTGTCGTCCTGTGATTCAGATCTGCTCCAAACTGTACAGAGTTGATCCTTGGCACATGCTCCATCCTTCCACCAAGTTACGTTATGATAATCAGTCCAGTACTTTTTTTCCTAACCCTGCTGACAAACAGATAAATAAATCAACAAACAAAACTGTCATGACTGGCTTCAGGGCCGCAACAAAGTAGGGAGGTGCACACTTGACTTAACAACAATAAAATGAAATGTATTAAAGTAAAACAAATAAAACAGTGCAACACAGGAAAAGTATGAGGTTCATAGTGATTGGGAAAAGTAGGCTGAAGTGGCTGTGGAAAACTGGCCAGGTGTTCCTAGTCAGACAATCACAGCATCAGGTATTAGCCCCACCCTGCACTGGACCACAAGTGCACATACAGTACCAGGTGACAGAATACTGACCGTAACAAAAAACAAATAAAATAAATATAACTTGGTAAAAAGAAGAAAAATGAGGCTGCAGGAGTTTAAGCTCCACACTGAGGAGAGCTGCCATCATCCAGTCCAGGACCATGATAATATCTGAAGGTGTAAAAAGTCAGAGTGAGTATATTTACATCTACATTTAGATATGCTGTGAGCTATAGGCTGTCTATTTAATGTGCACTAACCTCTCACTGATTTCTCCAGGGTCCTGCTGCTCTCCTAGGGGTAAATTTACGTCAGGGCCCCTGAGACAAATTCATATTAAACATGAGGACGTGTTGGTAACAGGATCTCACAATAGCTGAACATACAAATGAAAGAACTTTGTAAATAACAATAATTTAAAACTGATTACCTTGCTGGCGGTTGATTCTGTTCTCTGTTTTGTCTTCTTATACAGCAACATGCAATCACACATGCGAGTGCTATTAGCAGCAGTAAACCACCTGTAAAATCAAGATATGGATATCTCAGATAATTGTATCAACACAAGATGAATGCAACACATCCTGACATTTTGATCTCACCTGATTGTCAGTGTTTAAAGGACCAACATGTCAGCCCTGAGCATCAGCAAGAAGAAGACAGAGGACGGGAGAGTAAAAGCAAGTGGGATTAGTAGCAAAAAGCATTAAGATCTTAAATTTAACATGGCAGACGTGAGTGAGGTGAAAGGTGAAGGAAAGATTAACCACTGGCTGGTGTCGACAGTTGCTTGTCCAGAATCAGAAGAAATATGGTGTAAGCAGACAAAGTATCAGATGTATTGATTTTCAGAACTAACCAACAACTCCCCTGACAATGTGTCCAGGTTTTGCATGGTCCTTTGATTTACCCTCTGTGGTGACTGGTGATGGTGTGGTAGCTAAATAAAAGAGGAAAACTCCAGTGGTCAATGATCAATCAGAACAGTGAGCAACATGATGCAAAGTGTGTAAGAAAAACTTACCACTGATAAACACACAAATGTTGTTTTGGTCTATTTGAGGAAACAAGAGGAGTGTTAGTAAGTGGTATCAGACAGCATGGCATCAGTTGTTGGACCACAACATATACTAAGAAGTTACGAAAGTAAATGTAAATACCTGTACATTTTTCAGTGTCCATATAATCCACGCTATCTTCAAACTCACAGGAACCAGCTGTATCTTTGGAAACGAAGGCCCGACCGTCATGCTGGCAGACATTATTGGGTGGTGGAGGGCCTGAACACTCTGTGATGTGAGTGCGATTGAAGTTCAGCTTCATGTTGTTACAAAATATGTATCTCACACGAGCAGCACACCCTGGATCCTTGCAGAAAAACAGCTGCACAGATCGGTGTCCACCTGTAACATCACACAGCAGATCCATGAAACGTGCGATATACTTTTTTTATCAGGAGAGTGGAGTATACAAGAGAAGTCATACCTTGACTTGCTGTGACCGGAAAGCACTGAGTGAGTTCAGCAACACACAGCAGCACAACGACAGTCAGCTCTGTCAAGACAAAAATATAAAAACTAAAGGCTCTCTAATGGTTTACATTGGAGACATTTTAAAGTTGGTAAACTGTCAGAAACTTACCATCCATATTAGTGTCTCGCTCCTGGGGGAACTCGGAGTGCGGGGACAGAGTTTGAGGAAGACAGTGAGGGAAATGTCAGATGAAGCAATTAAATGTAGCCAGTTTATCTATAAGAGAAGAAGTAATGTCAGTTGGGGGCCAGCAGGGGGAACTACTAAACAGGGCACATAACTCCTTGAGATCAGGTGGAGAGATCCACTTCTTCTCAGGAGGAAATCCAGGAAGAGGAAGTATTTAAGTGTGGGAGTGGCCTATTTGAATCCATTTTGTTTGAGGCCATGCGGCAAGGTGAGTGTGTTTGCTGATCCTGTAAGTTCAGTTAGCTCCTTTAACTTTAGAAAGACATGCTAGTTATCACTGCTCATTGGTTTGTATAGTTAAGCCTTGCCATATTAGCTTATCATAGGGCTTAGGTTTTTCACTGAGTGTTGATCCTTTCTCTAGAGCACAGACTTCTTGTGTTTATTTGAACTCAGTGCTGATTTCTGGATCACAAAACAGGATTCTGCTGCCTTCTACTGTTGATGATGTTGTTGCTCAAACACTTCCTGGTGGAGGTCAGAAATGTAAAGATTACAGAATAATTCTCTACCCTGACACCCTCCTGTTATACCACTCTTTTCTTCCATCATCTGTTTGACCTCCATTAGTTAAATTATTTTCACAGCACACCACTTCCTCCTCAGTTGCCTCAGACCCATTCTCTTCAATCTTTTTCTTCTATATGCCCACTCCAACTTTTTAATATGACTTAAAATATAATGCCACTTAATGCTACTTTCCTTACTTCCTGCGCCCATACCTCACCAGTGATTCACTTGCCTCTGGAGCACAACACAGCTGTCTTCCCTACAGTTCATCAGTCACACTACAGGTTTGACCATACTGTTGAATCGTCTCAATAACCTATAATAACCCCTAGGAGCCACCTCAGGGTGACACCACCACCCTGTTACTCACTGGCTGAGCCCAGACTGATAAACCACATCCGAGTGTCACACCGCCTTTTTTCCACGACAACATCCAATAATATTAAAACATTGGATACAGCACACATGTCTCCTACCCAAAGTGTATCAGACTCTTGAACGGAGCCGCGAGTTGCTGCCTGGCGCTCTGTAATCCTCAGTTATACCTTCGCCTGGCTCCGTTCGCAGATTGCGCGTGCTCCTCAACAGATCGCGCACGGAAGGCACTGTCAGTGCAGCGGTGTCTGTCCCGCTGATGCACGCTTCAAACATCTAGAAGTTAAGTTAAAGTCCGAAATAATAGCTGATATATAGGCTATAGCATATGACCGGTAATCTCTGAATAAACCTACCTGAAGAGTTGCAGATGTCAAATGCCTCCAAAGGAAGAGCCTCTTACATTGTTCAGGACGTGACGGGACAGGGGGCGGCTGAGTTCATAAAAGGAGACAAAAAGACAAAAAGAGACAAAAGAAATGGTCCACAGTCTCGCCTCGTGCATCTGTCATCACAGGTGTTCCTTGTCACTGGTTAAACACTCTCCCTCTCCTCCACACACACACACACTGTGTGAAAGTGAAATCAGTAACGTTATCGTCAATATTTCATCTTGTCTTCATTTTTATTGTATGTCTCTGACTTATTTAGTATTCTCTTTTGTCTGCAGCCTACGTCCCTGTGCGTGTGTTCACCGCATTACACAATAACACACACACACACACACACACACACACAACTGTAGCCTAATATCTCCACCCACGAGGAATTAGGCGCTTGTTTCAGAGAGAAGCGGCGCTCATTTGCCTCCAGAGGAAGCTTGTGACAGGTGGAGCTGAGGACACTTGGCCGTGGATTTAGGTCTATTCAGGTACGTTTATTTAAAGATTATCACACACGGGCAACTACGGTCATAATGTTGAAATAGGCTTCATTATAGTCCGCTTAATTTACGACCCGGTGAAAGCTTTTACTGAGTCCGGGCTCGGAGTACCGCTAGAGAGGAGCCGCTAGTCGCCTCGGGGAGGAATGTGGGTGAGCGGGAGCTTCCAGAGCGCTTCTCATCATGTTTTCTGGTGTGTTATGAATAGAGCTACAACTCAGGATGACCTGCCAATGTGCGCATTAGCAGTATGTTTAAGGGTAAAATAATATGTTACAGAAGACGTGCCTATACCTTCACAGAGTAGTACCACATCCATGTGATTCCCTGTTTCAATGCAAAGTGATAAAATCTGTGGAACTGGTTTGTGGATGTGCAGGGGCATAAGACGCATGGGGTGGAGGGGCCCGACTGCCACCTGGAAATACGCCCGTGTTCAAAGAACTCACATTAAAACAAAAAAGGTGCTATTTTCCATACATGTCCTAAATAAGGCAAACACATCTCCATCATGGTTTTCTGGTTTTGTAAAACAGTGTCAATCTATGACAAATTATAAAGTTATTCTACATAAACTATTTAAAAAACTATAATTTACCAATAAAAAACTATCCAGTTAAACTAATAATTTCCTATTTTCTTCTGTAGATTTGTCCTATACAGATATGTAATGATGATTGCTGTGTAATATGTATGTTAATGTCTCCAATATCAAGTATCTGCAAGTGGATGTAACGTAAAACTGGAAGTAAGACACACTGTTGCTAAAATACAGGCCCGGACTGGCCCACGGGGGAGTTTCCAGGCGACCTGGCCCGCAAGTGGTCTGCTCTGGCCTGCCTGTCTTGTTTTTTTTTTTTTGTGTTTTTTTAAGGCGCGCTCTGCAGCGCAGGCTGTGCAGCGTAGGTGGCCTTGCCGGCTGGCAGAGAGCCCGCCCGCTGTCAGAAATGATAGGTGCTTGTCAGCATTTGCCACAACGATTGGTCAAATTTTAAGTTTTACTGTTGCATTGGATATGGGTGTTGCCATATTGATTATGATAAGCTGACATCAAAATGATTTGCTGACAAAATAATACAATCATGTTGTTTAGTTCAGCATAATATCCATTCATATAGGAGTCCTGGTTTATTGAGGGGCACATTTGGTGAGGTTAGGGAAGAGAAAAGCACTGGACTGGAGGACTATGAGTAGGGTTGCTGTAACAGTTGTGTTTAATAGAGTTGTTGTGTGACTGTCAGTCTGGAATAATGAGCTTTGGTGATTACTTAGCCCATATGTGTGTCCGTGTGCACGTGCACGTGTGTGAGCATGTAATGTGTGGATTGGGTGGCCTGGGTGGATGCATGACTCCCGGCCTGAATTTTTGTCCCAGTCCGGCCCTGCTAAAATATATACACCTAAAACTGTGTTTGTGTGTGTGTGTGTGTGTGTGTGTGTGTGTATGTATGTATGCTTCATAACTTGTAACTAAGGTGTAATAGGGACCCTCATAATAGCGTGCACTGGGGCCCATTGTAACCTTACGCCACTGTGGATGTGAGACTGGTGTGAGCTGCACTGCATTCAAGGCATAGATGTCAGGGGAACTAAGGGTACAGGTCCCCCTCTAGCTATATTTAAAACATGTGTATTTTTCCACCCCCATTTACAACATGGAAGGAACAGAGGACTTTTATTTTGATTAAATTAACAGACAGAACCTGACACAGTGTCCCAGATCGTCAACAACCAGCACACCCAGGGTACCTTTCATGTCATATGTGGACGTGGACCGCCCATGACCAAAACATCAATATGTGACAAGGTCAGAGTGAGAATGTGTTGGCCAGTGTGAGTGGCACTGAGGAAGAGTAGCTATACAGTTCAGACTGTGCAGGGCTGGACTGGGACAAAAAATCGGCCCGGGCATTTTGAGCCTAGTCCGGCCCACCAGGTTTTGATGGAAAGACAATGAAGCCTATGAATGAAAACAACCTTTCTTGTGACACCGCTTGTACACTGTCTTGTTGGTGTATATGTACTTGTCTAATAAATTTAAACCTACACCATCCCGTTATTCTATACAGTACTTACTTAGAGGAACCCAAAAGGCTGCTTGGTCTAGTGAACCTCCTGAACAATGAACGTATGATGGGATCCTGAAAATTGGACAGTGAGGAACAGAGGTGAGACATGATCATTGATGAATATTAAAATGAATAAATGACAGATTTAGTAATATTTTCATAGA
>NC_065513.1:19916422-20050633 GCF_006386435.1 Epinephelus moara
CACCTCCTTTGAGTTTCTTCTCAATTTTGTCAATCTCCTCTCTCTGTATGATTGATTGACTGGCAGCCGAGGCCCAAGTGGGAGGGGGCATCGGCCCTCGGCTGTAATTGGTCCAGCCCAGAATCAATCATGACTAATGGGCCGATCTACCAGTTTTGTGTACCAATAGGTATCATGACATGACTATAAAAAAAAAAAAAAAAAAAAAAAGGCCCGGCCCAAAATTACCATTGGCTCATGGCCAATCCAGCACTGAGACTGTGTCTGCTATAGGGTAGTTGTGTGCAAGGTGGTTGGCTGCATGAATTTGTCTTAATAAAGATCATTTTCTTTTCTCCTCCTTTCATTGCGTGCACATAAGACACATTCTGTGTGCAGGCTCTCTACACACTCTGGCACGTCTAACTGGTAGGACACAGCAGGGGCAAGTGAGTCACTGGTGAAGTGGCGTGCATAAAGTAAGGAGACTACAGTCTGGGGAAGTTGTTCTTCCAGTCATATGAGAAAGTACCAACGATGGTGGCAAAAATAAGTACAACTCAAGTTGGAGTGGGCGTAGAAGAAAAATATTAAAGAGGGGAGAGCTCAGGTCAGACAGACTAGGAAAGAAATGAGTGTCTCTGACAGGAGGGTATCAGGGTAGAAAATAATTTGGACTTATAGCTGCTGTGCAGCAATGGGTCAGACAGGCGTTTTGAGGAGCAAGAAAAAGAAAAACAGGGTTCATTAGCTTGTCTAACTTGTCAGACCAGGTATCATTAAACTTTGAAAAAGGTCTTTGATATAGTGTGTCAAATAGCAATGTGGCAGAGTAGGCACAGTATTTTCCCTGGGGCTTGAATTTACAACCTTTGACATGGCAATATTGTGACTGAGCTACCCAAGCAGTGGGTTTATGAATGACTGAGGTGACTTTACACTAAGACTTGCACAAGAACTTATAACCAAGTCTGTGACTGTCAAGCCTGGAGTACCTCAGAAAGTCATGAGATTTTTCTTGTTCACCCACTTCCTCAAAATCTAAACTTAACCTTCTGGACCCTAAATACTAATTTTTTTCTATTTTTATTTGGGTGGGTGGGGGGTAGTGTTGGGGGTAGCAGGTCAGCAGTAGATGCCACATAGAAGTAGCATACACCATAAAGCTGGAAACCGGAAGATTAGTTTGAGGTGCAGCTCAGTACAATTGGTCTCATTGGATCCACATGAGTTTCAGCCTTTCAGTAATATCCAATGTATGTAATCCCAAGACTGTTTAGGGACCCCAGTATGCAGAAATAGTCAGATGCACTTAGGTGAGAATGATGCATGTAAAGAACAGCATGGTTTTTGCCCAAACTGTATGAGATAAGCATCATTATGGACTTGAACTAACAGTCTCTGAAACTAACAGTCTTTGAAATTGTGTCTAACCCACACAGCACAATATCTGAGGAGACAAAAGCATGTTTAATCTGCACCACCTGGGACTTGAACTCACAGCCTTTAGGCACCAACTTGGTATGAAGTTGAGTAACCTCACCAGTGTAGAATGATGCAGCCAACCAACAGGGTGCAGCGTAACAGCTGTACACGTATATACAGGCATACAAATCTGAAATCAAACACACTTCATCTACCCTGACAGCAAAATATTGTCAATTTTTGATGAACATTGGAGCTTTATTTAGCGAGATTTTGCAGTAGCCGTTTACAGTGAAGCAATTTGGTGCACCGTGGGCTCAATTTTTGATCACTCAAAAATCTGTGTAATGTGTTTGTGAAGCACAGCCTGAAGATGCAGAGGAAGCATGTTTGGTGTGATCTGAATGAAACATGTAGAAGGAGATGGGTTTAATTAGTTTTACAGTTTTTGATAAAAACATAGTGATGAATTTAATAGTTTCCACTAGGTTGGAATTTACAAAAATGCCTTCACACTTGGGCCTACCGCTTAGTAAAAGTTGCAAAGTCGTAGGCCATACAGGTGATTTGTTATGAATTTTCAATGTTTTGAACTTTAAATAGTCGCTGTGGTGCCACCATCAGCACTATTGGTCTCCAGTTCCTGTTGAGGAAGTTTAGCATGAGACTGGACCTATGTGCTGAGTTTGGTTTATTCACACATGGGAAGTTAGATTTCCTCAGAGGGAGAAGGAGGAGAAGAAGTTGAAGAATATTGGCAAATACAAGAGGGATGGGCAGTAGAGCTGCCCAGTCACTAATTCTGCTGTAAGCTTTATGTTTCTGATGGGAAACTATATCTCCAACAGGAAGAGTTGGAGCAACAATATCATCAACAGTGACTGAATCTGTGATCCAGAAGTCAGCACCGATCTCTAACATGGATGGTAAGTTTCTGACTGTTTACTAAATATAATCTGTCTTTAATGTAAGACATGAGAGAGTATTCAGTTTGTAATTTTATCTTTACAGAGCTTTACAGAGCTACTATCTTCATCTTTCTGCTGCTGCGTGCTGCTGAACTCATTCAGTGCTTTCCAGTCACAGCAAGTCAAGGTATGACTTCTCTTGTATATTCCACTCTCCTGATAAAAAAAGTAGATCGCAGATGTTTCATAGATCTGCTGTGTAATGTTACAGGTGGGAACCAATCTGTGCAGGTGTTTTTCTGCAAGGATCCAGGGTGTGCTGCGAATGTGACTCACATATTTTGCAGCGACAAGAGTGTAAACTTCAGTCATACTCACATCACAGAGTGTTCAGGCCCTCCACCCCCCAATAATGTCTGCCAGCATGACGGTCGGGCCTTCGTTTCCAAAGATACAGCTGGTTCCTGTGACTTTGAAGGTAGCATGGGTTATATTGACACCAAAAAATGTACAGGTATTTACATTTACTTTTGTAACTCCTTAGTATACGTTGTGATTTATTTGACATGCACATTAGTATCCCTGTTTTCATTTTTTTTAATGTGTAAACCTTAAACATTGATCTCAGAAATCTTGTTAATCTCTTATGCTAATTTAAAAAACTGAATATTCTACCTTTGTAATCTGATAGAGTTGGGATACTGTATCATGTAAACTGCTTATCCAGGGCTTATTTTACTGTCTGTCATGGGAAGTTGATAAACAATGGTGATCCATATGCTGCATCAAGCAGAGTGGAAAATGCAGCAGAATTCAGGGAAC
Source organism: Epinephelus moara (assembly GCF_006386435.1). Classification (NCBI taxonomy): domain Eukaryota; kingdom Metazoa; phylum Chordata; class Actinopteri; order Perciformes; family Serranidae; genus Epinephelus; species Epinephelus moara. The sequence goes on from NC_065513.1 coordinate 19,919,557, forward strand.
CAGTTGTGTCACTGGGAGTAAAGCAATAGTGTCATGTTGCCCAATAATTAGTCATCTTCTGCTGCCGTCCTCTGTGTTGTTTCTGCCTCGGCTGACATGCACAGGACTCATCACTCCAGCTAAGGCACCGTGTGTCGAAAATTTGTGTTGGAGGGAATTTCTATCACTGCACACTGCTAAATTCCCCAATCCAAACTTTAAAATGTCTCTACTGTCATCTTTTGCTCCCGTTTAATCAGTGCACATAAAGCAAAACAAAACACCCATGATGGCAAACTAGATTCTAGATTTATATCTATTCTCTCTGCTGTTCAACAACTGATGCCATGCTGTCTGATACCACTTACTAACACTCCTATTGTTTCCTCAAATAGACCAAAACAACATTTGTGCATTTATCAGTGGTAAGGTTTTCTTACACACTTTGCATCATGTTGCTCACTGTTTTGATTGATCATTGACCACTGGAGCTTTCCTCTTTTATAGCTACCACACCATCACCAGTCACCACAGAGGGGACACCAAAGGACCATGCAAAACATGAACACACTGTCGGTGGAGTTGTTGGTTTGTTCTGAAAATCAATACATCTGATATTTTGTCTGCTTACACCATATTTCTTCTGATTCTGGACAAGCAACTGTCGACAGCAGCCAGTGGTTAATCTTTCCTTCACCTTTCACCTCACTCACGTCTGCCATGTTAAATTTAAGATCTTAATGCTTTTTGCTACTAATCCCACTTACTTTTACTCTCCCATCCTCCTTGCTGACGCTCAGGACTGAAATGTTGGTCCTTTAAACACTGACAATCAGGTGAGATCAAAGTGTCAGGATGTGAAAATAGAAAGAACTTTATTTATCCTCAAAGGGAAATTCAGCTGTCCAGCAGCTTATAATAAAGAAGACATAAATTAAAGTATGTTAAAATAAAATAAGTTCACAAATAGAAACCAAATTAAGATTGTTGCATTTATCTTGTGTTGAAACAATTATCTTAGATATCGATATCTTGATTTTACAGGTGGTTTACTGCTGCTAATAGCACTCGCATGTGTGATTGTATATTACTTTATAAGAAGAAACAAAAACAAAAACAACCGCCAGCAAGGTAATCAAGTTTAAATTATTGTTATTTACAAAGTTCCTTTATTCATATGTTATTTTGTAGCTATTGTGAAATCCTGTTACCAACACGTCCTCATGTTTAATATGAATTTGTCTCAGGGACCCTGGTGTAAATATACCCCTGGGAGAGCAGCAGGACCCAGAGAAACCAGTGAGAGGTTAGTGCACATTAAATAGACAGCCTATAGCTCACAGTATGTGCAGATGTAGACATTAATATATTCACTATGACTTTTTACACCTTCAGATATAATCGTGGTGACCCTGGACCAGATGATGGCAGCTCTCCTCAACGTGAAGCTTAAACTCCTGTAGCCTCATTTCTCTTCTTTTCTGTTTGTGTTTGTCTGTTCTACTGGCCTGATCATCATGAATCTTTGTGGACATGTGTATGTGTGTACAAACTTTTGACATGTTAAAGTCTTTTTTTTGGGAGCTTTTCCTTTTCCCTGTGAGGGTCCAAGGGCAGTGGGATGTCTTATGCTGTAAACCCCCCTGAGGCCAATTGTGATTTGTGGTACTGTGTGTTTATTCCAGTGCTACTGATTAAATCCTTAAAATTTTCATCTATCGTGTGATTGTAATTTCCTAATATGAAATATTAACTTTCTAAAAAATCCTTAATAGGTCACATAAATCTTGCAATGGATTCTTGTTCTGGGTGACCCCCACTATGTCCATATCAACTTTGATGCAAATTTACTGTACAGTTTAATTTAAAGGTAAATTACAGTTTAATTTAAAGGTAAAAAAATACAACATAATATAGACAAAGTTTTCTTATTTCAAATATTAATTTTTAAAAAATCCTTCATAGGTCACATACATTTTTCAATTTATTCTTGTTGTAGGTGACCCCCACTATGTCCATGTCAATTTTTTATACAATTGTACTGTATAGTTTGAGAAATTTAAAGGTAAAGCCTGTTTAAAATACCCTATAGTAGAATGCCTGTGGATATTCTCATTTATCCAGGTCATAGTTATCTCAAAGCAATTGAGTTGAACGCAACTGGACTTAGTTTTGTCTTAGAAGACGTTTCACCTCTTATCCAAGAGGCTTCATCAGTTCCAGCCTAGTCAGACAAGCATGAACTGATGAAGCTAGGATACTAGGCTGGAACTAGTCTGACAAGTCAGACTAGTTCCAGTATTCATGTAATTTCACTGTATAGTTTGAGAAATTTAATGTATATATTTAATATGAGGGGGCGGCACGGTGGTGTGGTGGTTAGCACTGTCGCCTCACAGCAGGCGACAGTGCTAACGCACACCCGTTCGATCCCGGGTGTGGGAGCCCTTCTGTGCGGAGTTTGCATGTTCTCCCCGTGTGCGTGTGGGTTCTCTCCGGGCACTCCGGCTTCCTCCCACAGTCCAAAGACATGCAGATTGGGGATTAGGTTAATTGATAACTCTAAATTGTCCATAGATGTGAATGTGAGTGTGAATGGTTGTCTGTCTCTATGTGTCAGCCCTGCGATAGTCTGGCGACCTGTCCAGGGTGTACCCTGCCTCTCGCCCAATGTCAGCTGGGATAGGCTCCAGCCCCCCCGCAACCCTCAAGAGGATGAAGCGGTTAGAAGATGGATGGATTTAATATGAGGAAACTTTGATTTTATTATGTTGTGATTTGAGCAGAATTTACCTTTAAATTTCTCATGAACTGTACAGTGAAATCACATGAAAATTCACATGGACAGTGGAGCATAATCCGTGTTGCAGCTGCTTGACTGGACTTAGCAAACGACGGCTCACCTGACCGCAGTAAAGTATGGTCTGTTGTTGCCTTGTCTGTACATTATACTAAACTGCACACATCACAGATGTGTCACTCACGTCATCAACTATCTTCATTTCCTGGCACACTCACTACGCGTCATTGGTCACTGTCTGAGTCACAAGCAAACAAAATGGTATTGTCTTATTGCATAAAATGACTCACTCTGAGTTTGCAGCATTGTCTTTTAAGTTACAGACCTCTCTTCTTAAAGTTGGCGAATGTGCACAACATATGAAATGGTTTTCCAAAGAGCTGTCTTTTTATCACAATCAAACATCTGTTATCTTACAGTTGGTTGGTCTAAGATATTTGGATGCAACTGAGTTTAACAGACTTATCAAAGGGCAAAGAAAGTTCTGGCAGTAAGTGTGTGTATGTCAAATAAATAATGCAGCCCTATCACAGCAAGATGTTTCATTATCGCACTACTTTGTTCACTTATTTTAGTTTGTTTCAATCTCTGTATGTTGTGCATTTGGTTATACAAAATGCTGCAATGGCTTTTTATTGCATCACCTGCAAAGGAACATTTCCACCAAGTGCAAAGTCAAGTCAAAACTAAGCTGTGTTGTCAAATGTCAGTTGAGGAAATGAATGTTACTTGTGTCCTATGTGACTAAAAGGAAGGTAAAAAGAAAGGAGGGTGGGTCGGTGGTTAGGTTGCATGCATGCACAATTGACACAGAGAGGCATTATTTAAAGGTCAAAGTGTTTTGGCTTCCAATCCATTTTGTCATCTAACTGCACAAATGCCAAACAGTGGAAACAAACACTTTAACAGGTCAATCTGAAAACATTTATTCACAGCTACAGTTCAGCACAAACATTACATTTCTTCTTTTCAAAATATAGAAAAAATGCTTCCTAATCAGAAACCCCCCATATATACTTACTTGACTGTCCCAGCAGCAAACAGCCTCTATCAAAAACACTGATTTATAATGTGAGCAATCATCTTTAGAGATTTGGAGCCAGGTTGATTTGGAAAAACATTTAACAAAAAACAGTCTGTATTTAAAGCAAATAAAGAAGAATGTCCATGGGTGTTGTTTTTCTGCATTTTAAGAAGGGGTGGAGAACGGTTTGATGAGACCAAGATCCATAGCTTTCACCAGGCATGTGCGTGCCACATCGATGGGGTCCTGCCTCTTGGGATTGTCCTCCGCCTTGCCGATCACTGAGAGGATTTCCAGCAGCTCGCTCTCGATCAGCTTTTTGGCCAGCTCATTGTCGTCTGAGTTGAGCATGTTGTAGACAATCACAAGGCCACGATGTTGTATGTCAGGGTGGTGATGGAGGCACAATCTCTGCAGGATCTCGAGCCACTGGGTCGTCTGTTGGGAGACATATCGGTCAGGGACACTGTTAAAATGTGCGAATGATGAGTCAAAAACATCACAAGCAGCTTTTCTAGCTTGGTAGTTTCGATATTGGATCATTGCAGCTCTAAACTGTGGAATCCATGAGTAAGTTAGTGAGTAGTGTTTGACTCAGACAGTGTTTATTTTGGTTTTAATGAGGATCTCCTTTAAATTCACACATGACCATCAGTTTAGTCACAGGGAGGAAAACGTGTGGAAAAATTGTTATCAGTGGTTCTGTAGAAGCTTAGTCATGTCACATGTAAAGAAAACATCCCCTGATAATGTAATGCTGATATCAGTGGGTTTTCACTTGAAGATGACAAATTTATATCGTAGATTCTGCATTCATGGGCCGATTATGAGACAATGGGCCCCTGGGCACCATTATGCATTAGTCTCTACCACCTGTCCTTCATAGTATAAGGGGAAGACACAGACTTTGTGGTGGTCTTGCAACACTCTGTAGTCGTTATGCATTTTCATGTGGTTTTGTGTTCCTTGGTGTTTTTTGTAGTTATTTTGTGTCTTTTTGCATTTTCTGTGCATCTCTTTTTGGTCATTTTGAGTCTCTCCCTGGTTGGTACGTGTAGATCCTTTTGTTACAATGCAATGTTCTGCTTGGAGACCTTTGGTCATGGCATTCATGTGGATGCCCAGTAGCGGATCCTGATACGGGCCGAAAGGGCGTTTGCCCAGGGCGGCACTTTGTCACGACGTGTGGGGGGGCGGCAGAATTACGTGACAGCGCCTGAACGTAACACAGGCTCCGCTCCAGTTGACTGTAGTGCTGTGCTGCGCTGCTGTGCGAGCAGCGTGTTACACACTGTCCATAACAATAACTATGTCAGGTAACAAACTTCGGTCAGGAAAATGCAGCCCGAGCCACGCTCTAGTGTGCTCACCTGTAAGTGCGCGCACGTGTCTGTGTGTTTGTGTGTGTGTGTGTGCCATGGGGGGGTGTCGCCCAGAGCGCCATTTAGGCTAGAACCGCCACTGTGGATACCACTTGATGCCCTCCACCCAACAAAACACCACTGTGGGCAGTTTCTGCAATGTGGCATGGGGCATTTTCCTGCTGGGGGGTCACTGCCATGAGGAGCGATACTTGATGTGCAGAGGTGTTTGGGTGGGTAGAGCACATCAAGTGGCATCCTCATAAATTTCTGGACCAAAAGTTCCCCAGGGGAGCAATCAATGTTACTCATTTCACCCGACAGTGACTCTAATTTTTTGGCTGATTGGTGTATGTAAAGTAGTCCCTGTGAGCAAAAAGTTCAGGTGGCAGACTGCTCTGACTACTCTGTTTGCAACAGTTTTTCCTATATTCTGAGACAAGCTGATGCCAGCTTATGGTGGATTTCATTAAATGGTCATCTGCTCCAGGCATGCTACTGCAAGTGTTTACTGTACATTACATAGCCTACACTGCTACATGTCACTACATATTAACATCTGTGAAACATAATCTTGGTTGCTGATGTTGATGTTGATGTTTCTCCCCAATCATATTCCTACTGGAACATGTTCAGTGGTGTTTAGCTTTTACTGGTGATTTTATTTAACAGAGAAAGTGCTGTTGTACTTCACAGTCATTTTACCAGCTGCAGTACAGAGACACCGAGATACAGAAGACCCGGAAATGCTGACCAATCAGAGCAGACTGGGCTTATTCCGGAGGGGGGGCTGTAAACTTGGTTTTTAAATTGCTATATTATTATTACAGCTGTGATTCAGCAGCACTGCAATGGCTTAATATTGCGCTTACATGACATTAAGAGGAGACTTGTGAGGGACACATTAATTAAATTATAGAGAACCTATTATGCTCAGATTCATACTTTGTATTTTGGGTCTCTACTAGAACATGTTCACATGCTTTACTCTCTGTGTTGGAACACCTGTTTTCACCCTCTGTCTGAGACGCCCTGTTTTAACGCCTGTCTCTCAATCTTAGCTACAGTATCATAGGCCTCTGGTTAAACCAACTACACCACAGAGTGAGACCGAGCCACCACAAAAACATGCAAGTATTACTAATTAATAATATGATGCCTTTGCAATCTTGTACACATGGGGCATGTTGCACCTTGTGTCAACCAGGTTATTTGCTCCTGTGGATTCTGCCAAGTTGTGTACGTTGTCACTTCCTGAGGGAGGGCTAACCAGGAATTTTCTTGTCATTTTTCATAGTGGGGTACACGTGCTTTCAAACCAGACTCTGATATGATACTATAATTCATATTAAGTGCTACTGAATGCTGTACATACCACCAGGGTCATTTTGGTGCAGAGCTTCTTCTGAGCAGCAGTGAGCATAGCAAGAGCTCCAGCTGCAGCAACCTGAAGGTTATCATCATCCTCGCCACATAGCAGTACCAGCAGCTTCAGCTTATCATTGCCATCCTCCAGATATCGCTCTTGGACCTAAGACACACATGTTTGGAAATGTGTTTCTTACACTGACTGTGTATTATCTGTCATTATGTGAGATTTTTCACTGCTTCTCTGGTCTCACCTCTTTACATGTAATAAGGTTGCACATGCATTCAGTGGCAGCCTGTCTGATCTGGTCATGCTCCTCAAACATGTAGTTCTCAATCTCTGGCAGGGCCTTCTCTTTCACAATCTTTACTCTGAAAAACAGATGATGTTTCAAGTGAAAACCCACAACAAGGAAAAATGTCAAAGCTGCAGGCTGCACTTGCAGGAAATGAGTTATTACTAGGAATCACAGTGACAAAAATAGCAAGTAATGGTTAAAAATGTTACCTGAGTTTTTCACTAAAACCAGCCAAGTTGGTGAGGCCCCTCAGAGCTTCAAAGTTCTGTATCCCTTCTTTATCTGTGTGAAGGAGGCTAACCAAAGGTCGCACCACCTCGTACACCTGTCAGCCAGCAAAGACAGAGGATTGAATTTCAACAAGTCATTTGTTCAGCAGAGGTACACACTTACTGAAGTCAGAAACATTGCCTAATTCTGAAAGTGAGTGATAAACGGTGTAGGGGAAACAACATTTAAAGTGTAGTTTACCAAGCCACTATCTACTTCACAATGAAAAGTAAGCTACATCTCAACTACTCAACAATTTTAGCTTGTCAAAGCAAAACTAGTTTTAAAAAATAGTTCAACATCCAAACTACATCACCGGAAATGATCATAATCTGAGTCTGAAATCTCACATTGTTTAACAGACGTACAACTACAGTGGCACTGAATGAAGTGTAAATGTGTGTTTGATTTCAGGACTAGGGCGGGCTAATGGACACCTCACACTGAGGATGTGTTTCAAGGAAAGGATAGGGAGCAATTGTTGGGGTAGTATCAGAGAAATGCTAAACTTCTAGGGATATTTATAGTATTTGATCACAGACATCTTGGTTGCAAACCAAAGGTGATTTTAGTCAAATAGCAGATGATTGTCACGAAATGACAACTGTCAGCTGCAATGAGCTGTGGCATTGTGTCATACTGTATGGCGAAAATGTCATGAGAATACTATGAATATGTTGTTTTTAAATAACTTAACAAACTGCATGACCCAAAGTAGATAACTTCTGAAAAAGCTACTTAGATTTGAGTGTAGTTAAACTTCCACCCAACAACTGAAAGCTGTGGTTGAACTAACTGAACCACATGGAGATAACTATTTCCCCACACTGGTAACAAACAGACATCAGTAATGATAAAACCAATAATAGTGATATAAACCACCACCAGCAACGGCACCAATAACACAGAGAAACACTGAATAAATTGTCCATCATCTCCCAGAATATCCAGAGACAAAGGGAACATAAAGAAAGAAGGCATTGATGAGGGCAAGAGGAAAAGTGTGTAGGCTGGGAGATCAAAGAGAAGTGGTGCCTCAGTTATTTTCCATTCCCTTCCCCTACTGTCATAGCAACAAGACTGTGACAGTAACAAACGAAACAACTGCCGTTGACTGCTGTCTTACCCTCTCACCAGGGAAGGCGATTTCTGGGTTGGAAGTAGCTGCAATCTTGGCAAGGGCATGGCATGCTTTTGTTTTCCCTGCGTCTGTCCCCTCCAGAGCGAGCGGAATTAAAGCCTGAGGGCAGAGCCAGATGTGAACAAACAACAAAAAGCAATCAATTTATCAAGTCATGTTTGACTAGTTTTACAGGAATTTGGTTCAGTTCTTCTTTTTATATGACTGTGACATGGTGCAGTGTCACAGTCTCACTTGTACATTGATTTACAAACCCATTACTCACCTTTCCCCCTCCTTGGGCTACGATAATACCACGATCTTTGGGATCTGCTGACAATGCCAAGAAAACCCTGAAGATAGAAAATAGAAAATAGATTCAACGGCCATAAATTTCTAAGCAATGTTGTAATTAAAGGTGGAACAAACAAAAAATCTGATGTATTTATTTGTATTCTTGTTTGCAGTCCTCTTCTCTGTAAAGGAACATCGAGACATAAACCTAAAGGCATTCTTTGTGAGATGTTGAAAATGCACTGCTTTAATATAGGCCTGTCAGGATGACGGATGACTAAATTTGAGTCAGCTCGGATGATGTCATGGGTTTGGGGGATTCCAGTGAGTTGTGTAATGTGTTTGATGACAAATCAAAATATCCTCTCTCACCTTGATAGCATCTCCTTGGTCTGGTTAGTCAGGATCAACGAATCTGCTTTTACCATTACTGCCAGAGCTGAAGTGACTCCAGCCTTTAGCAGCCTTTTCACTCTCTTCTCAATGAAGTCCTTCTTGTCCTGAGAAAGGAAAGTAATCAAAGTATGTACATGTACATAAACTGCTCTACCTATGTCAATTTTAACATTGTGATCTGTGGTCTAAAAGAACAGTTAAGTTTCCTTTCCCTCCTCTTTTACCTTGGGGTGTTGCTCAGGCACATGTTGCTTTGAGAACTTGGCGAGTTGAACCAACTCAGGCATGATTTCTTTCTTTTCGTAGCAGTTGGTGCAGTTAACCAGGGTGCAAGCTACCGCGTATATGATTGTCTTATCCGTAGACTAAAAACACAGAGAGAGCAGAGAGGTTATCTCTAAATCTGTATCACATACACTGTATATTTCCTCTGGTCTATTGTCATACCTTGGCCAGTTCAAACATGGCTTTCAAAGCAGGCTCATCCTCAACCAAATCGTCTTTCACGTCAGCGTCATTAGTCAGATAAGCCAGACCCTCGATAGCCCACTTCCTTGTTTTGGTGTCAATCTGAGGGTTGCAGAGCCACCTAGAAGAGTAAAAAAGGGTTAGGGTTAGGAAGTGTGGTTAGTAATGATGTTAAGTGATAGGACTACAAAGTACTCTAACAATTGCATACATTATACATATTGTAAGGAATTATATCAATTTTGCATGGGGTTTTCTATCTTCCATCTTTTTTTTTTTCTGTCATGCACAGCCACTTTAAAATTCTGTATATGAGTACTCACTTCCTGCACTGCTTGGCCAGCTTCTCTGTGGAGCCCTCAGCAAACTGTCTTAAACTGTAGTCATCACCTCCAGCTGAACCCAGTTTACAGAGACCCTGGAGAAGATATGGACATGAGTATGCATACCAATATGCACTCAGACAAAAACTAGAAGTTGCATTAGTTATATTTTATGTATCAAAGTTAACAACAGGGCTCAGTTGTTCAGAAGTAATCTGATCGCATTTCAGTGATCAGAAAGAAGGCTTCTGAAATCAGATTAGACCATGTACTCCAGTCTTAATATTGATCTGGATCAAACCCTAAGTATGGTTGTTCAGAACTTTTTAGTAGGATTAGGATACAGTAAAATGTCAGTTAAAAGCTTAGTCGCAATTAAATGCCTAGTCCCTTTTACTAGCCCGGTGTAGCTACACATTTTGACAAATAAAGGCCTGTCTCAATTAGAAGCCTGGTCTGGTTGCCAAGCAGTTCATTTTTATAGAAGTTCTTTGGATGTATAAAACAGAGTTTTGGCTTCATCAAATTATGTGTCCATTCCTCGATTGCCCTGTAGGTAATTCATATTTCCTTAGTCCGTAAGGGTCCTAAGATCAAAAGAATCAAATGGGTTTATTCTGAAAATTAATCCAAGTTGTGATTTTTTTCTTTAGCAGGATAAAGTGGTGCTGTGTCGGTATGCCAGGGGGCCATAATCCTCGAGTGCCAGAACTCACTCTCTCCCTGATGCGCTGTCTGTCGGAGCTAAATCAAATGGATCATTCTTAATTGAAATATTATCTGAAGCTGAATTTTTATACAAGTAATATTCATGTTGGTTTAAATAAACAATTTGATTGTATATCTTCATCTTTGCATCACAATAGTTTTGTGTGAAAGGAATTAAAGGCATGTCTCATATAGACGCCTGTCCCAGATATAGGCCTTTTGTCTCCACTGATTTAAGCAAATAATAGCCCAGGCTACTAATTGAAGTTTTACGGTACCTTTAATCAAACCCCCACCCCCTAAAAAAATCAGTTTTGTCCTGATCCAAGGGTGGCATGAGGGACTATCACCTATCATCACAGCAAAAGGGTTCTGGGTACGAACTCGCTGGCTGGCTGAGGCCTTTCTATGTGGAGTTAGCATGTTCTCCCCATGTCAGCATAGGTTTTCTCTGGATTCTCTGGCTTCCTCCCGCAGACCAAAGACATGCAGTTTACTTGGTGACTTTAAAATTGCCCTTAGGTGTGAATGTGAGCATGAATGGTTGTCTGTCTCTATATTTCAGCCCTCAACCAGGGTGTACCCCGCTTCTTGCCCAAGCTTGCATAGACTCTACTCTACACTGGCTATTCTACCTGTTGTTCTCTACGTAGCTAGTAGGCTACAGTGTGATGTGTAGTCCCATTTAGAGCACTGGTTATCCGGATTTTGTTGTATCTGGATCGGGCTGGGCCAGTCCAATGCTGTTCTGAAAAACCAGCCCAAAGGTAACATGGATTAGTTGATCCTGGATAGCAAAACATGGGATTCGCAAATTTGGATCATTCTGTTCTGGATTAAACTTTTTGACCAGCTGGACCCAGAGCCTCTGTGCCCAGTGCAACAGCAGCTGCTCACTACGTTTTACTTACCTGCACTCTCTTGCATTGTTTTTAGTTCTAACTGTGATGTTTTCATAATGTGTTGTATTGTTATTCTTAAGTCTGCATGGGCTGTGGCCAAAAAATGATTGAATAATAAAGTTCTACATTTATCCATTTTTTTTTTTTTGGCATACTCACCACCAGTGCACGAATTTTAATCTTCTCATTCTTGGTCTTCTTGTAGATGTCCTTGAGCAGTGACACACCGTTGGTGATTATGAAGGACGCGCGGCTCATCTTCGAGGAGGAATGGATCAGCGCCTCCACAGCAACCATCTGGTCCACCTCACGTTCAGAGCCACACAGTGCCACCATCATCTCCATTATACCTTGACGTCCTATCAGAGCATTACCGACATCAAAGGGGCCCTGAAGCAGCCCTGAGATGGTGTTGACAGCATGAATGGTCTTGTCCATGTTGTTAGGGTCAATTTTGGATCTGTGGACAAGGAAAGAAAAAAGCATAAGAGACGGCGTAAAAGATGTTAGCTTGGACTTCATTTAGAATGGATAAATGATGAATTTTTTTATGGAAGTACTTTATATATTCATCACAAATGTCCCTGAAGTTGTCTCTTTCGGGGTCACATGAGAGGTCGTCATAGAGCCTGTTGAGGAGCACGCTGGCAATCAGCTGTGTGTTTTCTGTCAAGGGCAGCTGGTCTGGCAGTTCAGGAACCTGACCACACACCTTGAGGATCTTCTTCAGACCTGGCGAACAAACACATATATTTATATACTATCTGTCAAATACACTTTGTCAGGGTGTCTGGAGAGCAGCAATGGATGGTAGCTCAAACCAAGTAAGTGGCCCAATGCAGCTGCGTGGCTCACCGTGGTCAATGGTGAAGAGGGTCCGGGAGTTGTCTCTCTCTTTCCTGTCATTGCGAGGTACATTTTTGCTCAGGAGGTTCAGCGCCTGGTCTCTGCCATGACCAGATACCTTCTTGCTACTAACCATCTCCACCAGAGAGAGGAGAATGGTTTTCAGGTCTTTGGATGTATCTGCAGAATGGAAGATTATATTAAAAAAATGTATGTCTGAGTGAAAAAATACCTGTACTAACAGCAGCATAGCCACAGCCATGCTTTCTCTTTTACACTCTGTCTGTTATGTTATTGGGTTTAGTTGAAGATTAAAGCTGAAGTAGGCAGAAATCTGGAAAAGGCAAAAAAAGAAAGAAACCTCCTCCTGCACCTCAAGCCCCTCCCACCAGACGACCATGGGCATATGCCTCACACAGTAACCCAGTTTCTCCAATACACTGAGGGTTTTTTTTCATCATAGAGTTGCACAGAGCTCATTCGCTCAATTAGCTAACATTAGCCACCCCACCATTTCTTCGCTTACTCCCTGCCCTTGCTGCCAGTAGCTTGGGATACAAACTTTTGCACATCAGTTGTAGTGGCTCAGATTTGACTAGTGTGTACCCACCAGCGCCAGGTGTCACAGTAGACTGGTGGCCAGCAGCAGCACTGGGTTTAACCTATTAGCTGATCCCGCAGGGAGTCAAGGCTGTGCCGCCCTCCAGAGATGGGGCCTGAGTAGTGCTGCTGTGGCCACTGATTGGGGGTCTGTCTCTAAAGGTGCTGCCAGCTCTTCATCTCAGTGAGGTGGTCTGTAGCAGCAGGGAGTAAGACGGGCTCAAGACTCTAGCTAATGTTAGCTGCCTACATAAACGTGAGCATAAAGCTGCAGCTGATATTGACACATGTTTTACTTCATTTATATGTCTTTTAAAATCTCATTTTGATAAGTCCATCTTCCTTTTTGGGGGTTGCTTCGCAATTGTCTGCAGGATTCTGCACCACTGAATCAAGCTTTCACTGAAGGAACACGCACCAAATACAGTTGTCGTATAGCCAGTAGGAATGCCCTCTCTCTGAAATGACCTATAATTGGCCAGTCACCCGTCATAGCCTACATTTTTTTCTGAAGCCTAAAAACAGAGCGAAGAGGAGGTGCAGAAGTCAAGTGTTCTCTCAGTCCACTTTCATTACAATATGCATATTGTTTAATGTGGGGTTTTTGCCCAACAAAGCAAAATTAAACTGTCTGCTTCAGCTTTAAGAATTAAGCTCTGAATAAGTCTTTATAATAAAATCTACTTTTTGCTAAAGATATGGATGATTCATAAATTCTTTCTCACCCAAAACCAAGGCCTCTTCTTTTCCATATTCCCTTTTATCTCCACCAGTGAGGGAGTCGTTGATGCACTGGAAGAGGTTGCAGGTTGCCAGTGCGATCTCCTCGTTGTCAGCAGCCATGATGCTGCACATCTTGTCAATGCCCACCATGTGAATAATGGCCATGGTCTGTTTAGGGGTAGTGAAAATAAACAAACACTAAGTGCATCGGGGGAATTAAATGCAAATAATAATACACTTTGTTATGGAATCATATAGTAGTTTTAGTTTTAAAGTTCGACAGTGTTTAAAAAAGGCGAAACAGTTGGCATCATCCCATGAAATCTTAGATTTTCACTCTCTCTCGGCCTTTGACTCATTTTCCATGCTCACCCGAGCTTTGTGTCCTGTGCACATCCCTGACAAAGTACGAATAGCGGCCAGGATCATCTCTGGTTTGCCCGTCTCTATCATGTTGAGCAGCAGAGGCACTCCGTTATTCTGGAAGATTCTCTCTGCTCCGGCGTCCTCTCTTGACAGCACAATCAGATTGTTGGCTGCCTAGACATAACAGAATGAGTATCAGAAGTGAAAGATTAGTAAACTTTATTAATCCCATTTGGGAAACTCATTTGCCACCGGAAACGACTCATATGGACAATTAACAACAAAGACAGTGTATTAACAGTGCACAGTTAATACAAATACACAATACAACAAATAGATAGCACCATAAAAAGACTAAAGACTTCCTGAGTCATTCACTTAGTCACTCCCTTAGTCACTAAATTTGACCTTTGTTCTCTTTGCTATAGTAACCAATCACTGGGTCAGATTTCCTAATTAAAAAAACAAAAAAATGTAACGTCCTGCTGACCCTTTCGGCTTCCTCAGAAAGCCAACCACAACCACACACTTCCGCATACTGGCAAACAACAAAAAATGAAGGTCAAACAGAAAAAACTCACTTTTTCCCTCTTTTCCTTTTCAGTTTCTTCATCGAGAAGAATGTCAAACATGTTCTGTACCCTGGAATCTGTGGAGAATGTTGTCTTGAGCTGTGGAGAATCAAAATGAAACTTTTATCGTCTCCTGATGGTAACATGTTCCAATAATATTGTATTTCAGTAAAAGTCCATCTGTCAATTTTCCTTATTATCAAAAAAAACATTTATTTCTAATGTCACAACAAAAACTGCATAAACTAGTTTGGTTTTATACCAAAAAGCTGGACGTATTTATGCAAAGAGACTTTCTGTTTCGCCAACACATAGACATAGGCATATTGTTCTGTGTAATGCTGACCTTGGCCTGGATTTCTGCTCCTAGCCTCCGGAGAGTCTCCAGGAAGGTCTTGTTCTTTGGTTCCAGGGTGGCACATCTCTGCACATCTTTAAAAGCCATGTCCAGTTTTCCTAGCTTCTCCAGAGCTTGGCAACGCCGGTACAAGGCTTTAATATCTGCTGCGTCAACATCAATTGCTGTCAAAGGGAAAAAAATTAGAATGAGCTTGTGGCATTTGGTTGAAAGTTTGTGATTACTGGCTTTTGGTGTCATTGCTGCTATTGTTTTGTTTGATTCTGTTTCGGGTGTTGGTTGGTTATTATTTTACCTTTAGATGCATCAGATGCTGCATTGGCATAGCTCTCCTGTGAGATAAACAGAAACAGTTAAGTGAGGAAATGTGCAATTATAATCTCTTTGGTATATGATTGTTTTTGTGCTGCTTTACCAAACTGCTTACCTTTTTCAGGTAGCATGCAGATCTGTTCCTGTAGATGACAGCAAGCACTTTTTTGTCCTTGCACCCCTTGATGGCGTTAGAGTAGCACTCGATAGCTTTGTCGATATCTCCCGCCTGGAAGTGTTTGTTTCCCTCATCTTTTAACTGCATCGGGTCTCCCATCTGGTAGAAATAGGGATTAGTTATGACATGTTAAATCTAACATAACTTTGTTTTTTTTCTTTTCATGTAAAATCCAACCTGATGAACAATTTGTGTCATCACTTCTTGTGTCTGTGAGCTGTAAGTGCCACTGGTGACTACCAAAAGTCTGTTTTATTATTTGACATTGTTTCCAGTAATCCTTTTTTACTCCCAGTGGCTCTGAAGCAAGCTCAACAGCTGCTGCACTGTGGAAAAAAATGTTTATGGCATGCATGGCCACCAGTGAGCTGATACTATCAGACACAACAAGTATGCCAACCAAAGCACATTCTATCTATTTCAATGCCATCAGACAGGCAGATATGAGTGACGTATTTTAACTGCAATAAAGCCACCAAAGCTTCGTCCTAAAATCAAACATTTCAGCCACATTAAGCGATATATTGATACAAACAAATATGTCAAATAAGCTAAAAATGAAAAGCAAATCTGCTGAACAGTTTTACACTTTCAAAGGTGAAAAGCATGCGAATAGGGGCACAGACGCAGTTCAAATGTATGGCATGTGCGCGTGTATAAAGTACAGGCCCTTATGTCACATCCATCCTGGAGAAGAGCAATCATCTGTCAGCATGCTAATATTTAAAACTATACTGTATCATTATAACTGTTTTTATTCTTACCATTGTTGGGAATCAGTGTCCTGTGGACCTGGGTTTCTCGTAGCAAATGGCCACGCACATGTTATCTCTAACTTTAAATGGCCTCCCCTCAGGCCTTATTTGGGCACGGTCTCGTCCCCCAGTTGGAGCCTTGCAACAAATGCCACTTTTCCAATGGACAGACACCATCTCTTATCATCTAGAGAACAGTCTATCCCCCTGCTTATCCTAAGCACTCTCTGCATACCTGAACGTCACTAACATTAAAACAACAACAGAACTCTGTGGAAGCTGTACAGTACCTTTAGGATTGTGTGATCCTTCTGTCGCTCTGCGTAGATGGTTCAGACCTCCAGTAACTAACGCTTGGTAAAAACTTTTTCTCTCTTATGTAACACCTTCCCCCACCAACACCTCATTTATATTTATGGTGGATCTCAATGAGGTGGGACAGACCCAAGGTGGAGCGTCCGTCACACATGGGGGTTCACTGCACGCACGCTGAAACCTCAAAGAACAACTTTGCACCAAAGGTCATTAGATACCATGATTAACTGTAATGCAACAAATATCCGTCCAGTGCTTTTGAATTATCCAAGACTGTATGAATAAACCTGTTTCCATCTAATGAAATCGGTGAGAGAGACCCCCTCAAACATGGTCTGCTCCTGATAAGGGCTATTTAGGGCACAGACAGCTGAGAACTCACTAGCAAATGCCTGATGCCAAAGTGGCGGGAGGGGGGGTTTAAAGGAGTTGTGTATTTGGAAGGGGGGGGGGTGGTAACAGCTGCAGGACCGCAGAAGAGCCGTGTAGCTTCTGGAAAGAGAATGATCTAGAGCTGGGGTTAGGCATTTTGTTGTGATGGTTAGGGTAAAGGTCGGGGTAAGGCAATGCATTAAATCAGTAAGGGTGCTCATAAGTATACAAGTAGCCTATGTGTGCGGGTGTGTGCATGATGAAGACGTACCTTGTGCTGCAGCATTCGTCCTCAAATAAAATGTGTTGCCTCAAGTCTGTGTGCTCCAGTGTATGTTGGATCTAATCTCTAAAGCCTCTCCTGATACAAGTGTGTGTGTGTGTGTGTGTGTGTGTGTGTGTGTGTGTGTGTGTGTGTGTGTGTGTTTCTGTTGTTTGCGTGTGAGATAAAGCATAGTACCTCTGCCCATGCAGTGCATACAGGGACAGGTTGCAGACCCACAGTGATAGTGGATGGGAATAAACACTGGAATAGCTGACAACAGAACTCAGTTTTAGCGTTTTTGGCTTGGTGTCAACACTCAGTGTCACAGTCAAGTGGTTTTAATCTCTAAACCAGCCATTATCTACTGTCATCTGACTGTTAACTGATAGCCAGGTGACAGATGACTGATAAAATGTACTGATTTGATCATTGTCACATGAAAGATACAGGTCTTACATGGAACAAAGACATATTGTCACTTACAGGATTTTGAAATTCACATGAATCATCATGCTTTGAGCCATAATTCACAGCATTATGGTAAGTTAGACTTGTGAAAACCACACCAGCAAGGCAAAGGAAGCTGACTTTTTTCTTTTTTTTTTGCATGTGTCTTTTAAAACCCAGGTTACAAAGTGCTTTACAAAAATATAAAAGGTTAAAAGAACAACAGATGAGTACACCACAAACATTACAACAGGAGAATGTAGCACAATAAAAACTAAAACATTTAGAGGCATCACAACTCCGAAATACAGTACATAAATCAAGCACAAAAACCAATAACTGTCACTTGTAACATAGAGAAGTGTGTAATCAGAAGTATCAGGAGGAAGTGTGTTGTGGTTTCTTTGCAATCTCGCAGACTTTGTTGGGATGTGGTCAATATGTCACAAAGACAGGTTGCCGCCTATTACAGTAAATTGCTTACACGCATGACACCCTTCTTGTGACGTTCACCTCTGACAGGTGAAACAAAGATTCTGGCAGCAACCAGTGTCATAGAGCTAGCACGTCTCTCTGCAGCCATCTCCAGATGAACACTACAAACCGTGAAAAATGCAGAAACAGTTAAAATCTTTGCAGCTCAAAGTGCCTCTGCCCATTGGGTCTGTTAACCTCTGCTTTGCCCCATGTATGTATTGGTATTTTGCTGCATCTGTAGATTGAATGATTCATTGATTGACTGATATTTATTTGTGTCATGGCCCCTTACATGTGCCCAACCCTCATGGGTTTATAAGACACCATTACAATTATATTGCAGTAACAGTCAAAAGAACATTTTATTTAACCACTCAGTCCAGAAAGAGAATACTCTGCCTTCTATCTGAGGTCTGGCAAAGAAATTCAGCCACAACAAAAAGGTTCCCTTTCTGACTCAAAACTCAATTTTTCATGATCATCCAACCAAAAGAAGTCAGCACACATAGAGGTCATCCTGCTGAAGAGTACATTCCTTATGTCTTCATATACACGTCAGTACAGTTACACAACAAACAAAATCTGTCCTCTTCTGGGGTGGCAATAAACTTCCCAGGCTCCTGAGGGCTCCTGAGGGCAGCTGTGCGCACGAGGATCTTTTGTTCATACTGTAGCTATTCTTTATGAGACAATACGTTCATAGTTTTAATTTATACCATATGTCAACAGACCATTTTTCTCTAAACATGCAAAACATTTCACTCCTAATCTCCTGAATATCACAAAGTGACCTGTTCTGAAAAACAAATGACAAATTATTCAAATCAAGTCATGATTTCAGTTCATTAGCCCGGGGATGACGGTGGGAGGTGTCCCAATTAAAACTCTTTCAGTGAGTCTCTGATCCGACATCTTCACAAGTCTATTCAAAAGCCAAAGCATGTGACATTAATGCCTGATGTTTGGAGCCTCCCATCCCATATCTCCACTAATGGAAGTTAATTTATGGACACCCAGGAAAGATCAAATCACTCTATAATGCACTGTGTTACAACTTGTTACTTGTTGCCAGGGGCAATGGATGGCTTCAGATAATCTATCTGACTAATGTTTAATTTAACCTGTAATTCAAATGTGCATATGGCCTCAGTGGGGTATTTCCAAAACCTTTTTTCACTCCCATGAAGAGCCATGTAATGCATGACAATGTGGGGAAAGTACAGACAATTTGGAACATCGTCTTTGCTACTCAGATTTGTCACAGCCGTAAATGACACTGTTATATCAATGTAAATGATGTGCCCACCTCATAGAGGATGTTCAGCTATATGGGCAGTGGGCATAAAGGTTGCATTCGGAGCTTGGGCTCCTAGTGGACTATTTGAGTCCTGCTGCCACCAGGTGGCATTAATCCATCCACTACAAGAGAGCCACAATTGTACACCACTAAAGTGGAATTAATGTGTTTGGTGTGCCACACAGTGGTGGAAGAACAATTAAGATTCTTTACCAGAGTAAATGTTGCAAGACCACAGTGCAAACACACACTTTAATGTATAAGCAGAATTTTAATCATGCAGATAATCAAGCTGACTCTAAGTCTTACATGTTGAGTAGTTTACTTTATAGCAATGCACCGTATTGTATGGAGTAGGTGTTGTATGTTTACAGTGTTAATCTACAAAGTAGTAACTATGCCTGTTGAGTGAATGTAGTGGAGTAAAAAGTGCAATATTCCATCTAAAGTGTGGAATAAGTGTAACACAAACTGGAAAATAAATAAATTGGAACACTAGTGTAAAGCACAAGCAGTGGGGGAATATAACTAGCAAGCAAGCAAGCAAAACTTTATTTATATAGCACATTTCATTCCAGGTGGAAGCACAATGTGCTTCACAGAGCAAAAAACAATCAAATAGTTACAGCCATCAAGTAATCAGTAAAACTATATAACTATATAACTATTATAAAAGATAAACCCATAAGAGTAAGAATAAAATAATAGTTGAGAGCAGAAATGGACCGCTAAAAGATAAAAAAGATAAAATCATTAAAATAATTAAAACCACTAAAACCAGTCGACCAGACTACTGAAAGGCATAGCTAAAAAGGAAAGTTTTGAGTTTGGTTTTAAAAGAAGCTAATGTTGGAGCAAACTTAACATGACTGGGTAGGCTGTCCCATCGGCTTGGAGCATAAGAGCTAAAAGCAGCCTCAACAATTTTCATGGAGACCCGGGGAATAGCCAGACGGCCTGTTGCAGATAACCTGAGGGGTCGACCTGGTTCATAGCTCACAAGCATGTCAGACAATTTTAAAATCAATTCTAAAATTAAAAAAGGGAGCCAGTGTAATGACCTCAATACAGGTGTTATGTGGTCATGTCTTCTTTTTCTTGTTAAAACTCTAGCTGCTGCATTCTGGAGTAGCTGCAGTCGATCAAGATGCTTTTTAGGTATTCCAGTGAGCAGTGCGTTACAGTAGCCTAGCCGACTGGAGATAAAAGCATGGATGAGTCTTTCAGCGTCATCCTGGGATAAAAAGCTCCTAATCTTATTAATATTTGTTAAATGATAAAAAACAGTTTTGACTATGCTGCTAATGTGACTCTGGAAGGTGAGGTCAGAATCAATGATGATGCCAAGGTTTCTGACCTGTGTAACATTTTCCAGAGCCAATTCTGACAATTTAGAAGATATTTCCTGTCTGTGTGCTTTTGCCCTGATAACCATGATTTCCATTTTATCATTGTTTAATTGTAGAAAATTACACGACATCCAGCTATTTATATCCTTGATACAGTCTGCAAGCGTGTCTATAGGGCTCAGGTTATCGGGGGACAGGGAAATATACAGCTGTGTGTCATCAGCATAATTATGGTAGCATACATTGTGTTTCCTGATAATTTGACCCAGGGGCGACATGTACAGATTAAACAATAACAGACCTAAAATTGACCCCTGGGGACACCACATGAGATTAAAAGATTTTTGGAG
The DNA here is from genome assembly GCF_006386435.1 of Epinephelus moara. Taxonomy (NCBI): domain Eukaryota; kingdom Metazoa; phylum Chordata; class Actinopteri; order Perciformes; family Serranidae; genus Epinephelus; species Epinephelus moara. The sequence continues at coordinate 19,940,451 of NC_065513.1, forward strand.
CTAAAATTCCCACTAAGTAGGCTACAATTTCCTCACGTACTGTGCTTAAGTGCAGTTTTGAGATACTTATACTTTAATTGAGTATTTTCATTTTTGCTTCTACTCCTCGACATTTCAAAGGCAAGCATTCTACTTTTTAATCAACTACATTTATTTGAAAGCGTCATTTGTTACATGTTACATGGCAGATTAGATTATTAATAAAAAATATATAGAAATGAACTTGAAAAACGATTATTTAAGATTATGCTACCCACCAATTTATTAAGTGATTAATATGAGCTCCAGTTTTACCACCTGCTGCCTTAAAGCAATAAACACGTTAATGCATCATTAATTATAATCCAATAATAAATAAATTATTTATTTATATATTTATATATATCTATATATATATATATATGAGAGATAGATATGTATATAGATAGATAGATAGATATGTATATAGATAGATAGATATGTATATAGATAGATAGATAGATATGTATATAGATAGATAGATAGATATGTATATAGATAGATAGATAGATATGTATATAGATAGATAGATAGATATGTATATAGATAGATAGATAGATATGTATATAGATAGATAGATAGATATGTATATAGATAGATAGATAGATATGTATATAGATAGATAGATAGATATGTATATAGATAGATAGATAGATATGTATATAGATAGATAGATAGATATGTATATAGATATGTATATAGATAGATAGATATGTATATAGATAGATAGATATGTATATAGATAGATAGATAGATAGATAGTGGTGTGAAAAAGTGTTTGCCCCCTTCCTGATTTCTTACTTTTTTGCATGTTTTCCACACTTAAATGTTTCAGATCATCAAACAAATTTAAACATTAGTCAAAGATAACACAAGTAAACACAAAATGCAGTTTTTAAATGAAGGGTTTTATTAATGAGGAAGAAAAAAATCCAAAGCTACATGGCCCTGTGTGAAAAAGTGTTTGCCCCCTAGATCCTGTTAAAACATAACTGTGGTTGATCACACCTGAGTTCAATTTCTGTAGCCACACCCAGGCCTGATTACTGCACACCTGTTCCCAATCTAGAAATCACTTAAATAGGACCTACCTGACAAAGTGAAGTAGACCAAAAGATCCTCAAAAGCTACAGACATCATGCCGAGATCCAAAGAAATTCAGGAACAAATGAGAAAAAAAGTAATTGAAATCTATCAGTCTGGAAAAGGTTATAAAGCCATTTCTAAAGCTTTGGGACTCCAGCGAACCACAGTGAGAGCCATTATCCACAAATGGCGAAAACACGGAACAGTGGTGAACTTTCCCAGGAGTGGCCGGCCGACCAAAATTACCCCAAGAGCGCAGCGACGACTCATCCAAGAGGTGACAAAAGACCCCACAACAACATCTAAAGAACTGCAGGCATCACTTGCCTCAGTTAAGGTCAGTGTTCATGACTCCACCATAAGAAAGAGACTGGGCAAAAATGGCCTGCATGGCAGAGTTCCAAGACGAAAACCACTGCTAAGCAAAAAGAACATTAAGGCTCGTCTCATTTTTGCCAGAAAACATCTTGATGATCCCCAAGACTTTTGGGAAAATATTCTGTGGACTGACGAGACAAAAGTTGAACTTTTTGGAAGGTCTGTGTCCCATTACATCTGGCGTAAAAGTAACACCGCATTTCAGAAAAAGAACATCATACCAACAGTAAAATATGGTGGTGGCAGTGTGATGGTCTGGGGCTGTTTTGCTGCTTCAGGACCTGGAAGACTTGCTGTGATAAATGGAAGCATGAATTCTGCTGTCTACCAAAAAATCCTGAAGGAGAATGTCCGGCCATCTGTTCGTGACCTCAAGCTGAAGCGAACTTGGGTTCTACAGCAGGACAATGATCCAAAACACACCAGCAAGTCCACCTCTGAATGGCTGAAGAAAAACAAAATGAAGACTTTGGAGTGGCCTAGTCAAAGTCCTGACCTGAATCCTATTGAGATGCTGTGGCATGACCTTAAAAAGGCGGTTCATGCTCGAAAACCCTCCAATGTGGCTGAATTACAACAATTCTGCAAAGATGAGTGGGCCAAAATTCCTCCACAGCGTTGTAAAAGACTCATTGCAAGTTATCGCAAACGCTTGATTGCAGTAGTTGCTGCTAAGGGTGGCCCAACCAGTTATTAGGTTTAGGGGGCAAACACTTTTTCACACAGGGCCATGTAGCTTTGGATTTTTTTCTTCCTCATTAATAAAACCCTTCATTTAAAAACTGCATTTTGTGTTTACTTGTGTTATCTTTGACTAATGTTTAAATTTGTTTGATGATCTGAAACATTTAAGTGCGGAAAACATGCAAAAAAGTAAGAAATCAGGAAGGGGGCAAACACTTTTTCACACCACTGTATATATATATATATATATATATATATATATATATATATGACTCTGAAAAGGGCCATTCTGCAGAATTAGTAATTTTACATTTGGAACTTTAAGTCTTTTTGGAGGCTAATACATTTGTACTTTCACTTGAGTGATATTTTGATTGCAGGACCTACTTGTAACATTGCATTGTGTATACTTCTACTTTTTTCCACCACTGAGTACACTTTAATTAGGCTCCCTTTTGCACTTGTGTAAATGCATTTACATTCCACAACTGGTGTCATAAATATTGACAGGCATCAGACTTAGTGCACTTTATGTAAAAATGCAGTAGGGCTTACATGGTAGTACAGCCATTTTATTACTGTCTGTTTCCACAGTTAATTGGAATTCCTGTCATTAGGTTTGTATGGGGACATGTCTGTCTGTATCTATATTATAAAATACTTTCCATCAAGAACCAAATATAACTGCAAGACCCAATTGATTTGGACATGCTACAGAGGAGAGGATCTATCTGCAAATTTTGTCTGATTTTATTTTGAAAAAGACCGGACCCCGGAAATACTTTGCTATTCTTGGTAGCTACGTAATGCTAGCTCATTCTGTTGCCTGCATCTTCCTCCCCGACCAAAGACTGCTAAACAGAAGAAGCTGCTTTTACCCGGCTCATAATAAGTCTTTGGTCCTGTTTCTGTCAATCGGTTAAGTAATGTAGAATGGCGTCGTGTTTTGGGAAGATTGTCGTCGGTACTTATGTGGAGATAAAGCGCAGTGATGGTAAGTTTCACCCTGTGTGTTCTTTCGCACTGTGCAAGTTGTTTAAGGATCTTTGTTGCTGCGGTGCTGTTGAATACAGCAACCGTTGTTCCTGGCTGCAGAGCGTAACGTTCACGTTAGCTGCACGAAAACATTAATATTAGCTGTCAGGGCGGAGTGCTTCAACATGGCTAAAGGCTTTGAATGAGCTCTCTTATCTTTGTTAGCTAGCTTCTCTGAGACATTTGCCGCTAGCGGTTGACTAATTTCGTTAGATAGCGTCTAATGCTTTTAATGAGTTATTAACGAAGCTAACCCACAAACGTTAGTGCCACGTTACCTAAAAGAGGTATCCTATCATGGAATTGAATTTTAACATTAGCTAAGCTAGCTAAATTGCTAACCAAGCTAACGTTAGTTCGATAGCAACACTAGCTTGCCGTTAGCTAAATGGCTAACACTAACGTTAGCTAATGTTACCGGCTTTATTACAGCAGCAACTCTGTAGTGAAACCCTACCACCATCCATTTAGTTAACGAGTAGTTTCCCTTTTTGCTGTCATTTATGCCCATTTTAATTCATTCATAAAGGTTATTAAATGTCCATTGAGCCAACTAAACTAACGTCAGCCACTAACATCTGTTTATACTAAACCAATTTTTGAAATAGAAATTAGCCACACTGATATGTAGGCCTGTTAAAAATAACATCAGACAAACGTATGTTGTAGTTGTAGTTACTACACTTGTTATGTAGATACTTGTGGTTCTTATGAGGACAATTAATATTAGGTAATGTTAAATTATGCTAAATGAATGAAGTCAAAGAAACAGTGGTGTATAAACGCCTATGACAGCCCTGTGTACTGCATATTGTAAGCTACCATGAGGAAGAAGCTGGGATTGCAGTAAACTCTCTTTAACTTCAGCTTTTTCCAAGGGTTAACAGAAGAGTAGACAGGGAAGGGGAGAGGCGGCTTGCTGTATGACTCTTCTCTATGTGAATGTCAGCTTTATTCTGCCTGCCCTGTGTAGTTACGGAGCATTGCTTCAGGGCCAGGCAGCCAAAGATGACTGAAAGTTTGTGTCATGCCTGCTGGCCCTTCCAGGGTTAGGCTACACCCAGTTTGGCGATAAACCCTTAAACAACAAATATTCTTTTGAACAAAGCACTTGACTGAAAACAAACCGTTAAAAGCTAGTGGCAAGGGTGTGTTTTTTAACTGCTGTATTGGGTGTTTGTTGTTGATGATAATGTTGTTAACTCCATCATCCCTGAGACATCTGATCACACCATCCTCACTGTATAAGAAACACTCAGCAGGCCTGGAGAGAGAAGAGGTTCTGTCCATCCATTTCCCAGCTGGTTGGTGTTGCATCCAGAGCAGGGATTGCCCTCTCTCTGGGGGGTTGGTGGCGGCGCTGGTTCAGATTCAAGCCAGATTCAGGCCACCACCCCATCTGTTGCAGCCAGCTCCCTAGATTCTGCCAGGAGTCTCTCTCGCTCCCCCTGCATTTTTTTTCCTTTCACAGTCATTCCTCATGAGAGCAAGATCTAATAGAGCATTTGTGCAATTAAGTAAATATAATTTCTCACTTTGGTTTGGTTTGTGTGCTGGTTTTTAATGTGATTATAGATCCCCCGTTTCATGTTGGGCATGGATTATCTGTTGTTACTTAGTATTTGTTTTTGAGTGAAGCGTAGTAGTGTCTTTTGTAGTAGAGTACTAGAGAGACATATGTCACCTTCCAGCTTAGTGATTATGGGCTGCATCATTTCTCTCAATCTGTGACATGCTGACACAGTTTTGTTAATGAGTGCCTTTGGTTTTGTAGTGAAAGTGATGCTCTGAAAGCTATGTTTGTTCATCAGACTGAGCAGAGCTTGAAGCACCCCCTCATAAGCCCCTTCAACTACTGGTAGGTGTCAGACTACCCATTGAGCCAAGTACTGGTATAAAAGTGGGACACAGTTGATTGTGCATTCAGTTACAGAAAATCAGCTGCTGCAAGACAAGCCAGTGTGTGACTTAGCATATCAGATCATGTAGCTAGCTAGAAATAGTGTGTGAGTATGTGTGAAGGAGCTTGGCGGGCTGGTACACTTTACTGACTTCTGGGGAGAAATGAAATGTTCCTTTCATCAGCAAAGTCTGAGTGCACAACTACACAAGAGTGTGTCTGGATCTTGTATGAGACAGTGTCTGGCACAGGACAGCTGCTGTGCCCTTGAACCTGTCTGAAGGCATTTTACTTGCGCTGCTCAACGATTGATGATTAGATCACAAGGCAACTGGCATAAGGTAATCAAATCTGATTATCAGTTAAGACACTTATCAAATACAAACACCAATTATTTGCTATTTTTAAAAATAATTCTCTATAAATGTCACCTACATAGAGCTATTGCAATGTTTTTTTTTTATTTGAGCATGGACTATAGTAATTAAATGGTAATGATAATTATAAAATATCTGGATGGTGAAAAGTTATTCTTACTGAAAAAAACGCTGTCTTGGTGATGGTGTAGAGCAAGCTTCTGCACCCCCGGTTCTCTTAGCGTCTGGCTGCAACAGGTTAGACGAGCCCCCTAAATTACCATTGTGGGGCCTCAATTTGTTTATAGTATGCACATTTGGTAACTGTACAGTAGCCTTTACTCATGGGGAATTGCTCTCACTTCTACTTTATGAATTTATCATGACATCAAGCCCAGTATTTTGTCCAAAAGTTCTGTTTATTAGTGTTTCTAGTAAAACATCTGCCAGGATGTGAATCTGTACTGGGGCTCACACTCTCCATTCTCCACATTATCCTGGTCATTATATCAAGATACACTGTATTATGTAAACAATAAAGATGAAGTGCTGTCAGCACTTTCAGTATAGTTGTCGCCGTGTACTGGTTGATACAACAAACAGTCAGCAGAGTTCCAAAGAAATGGTTGACTTCATGTAATGTTTATTTCTGTCAGTGGTTTACTGTTGTAATTTCATTTGATCAGTCCTCCTCTGTGATTCCCATTGGGACAGGCAAAACTAAAATGTGTGTTATTTAGGTATGAATGTGCTTCAAATCGTACTTAAGCTTTACTGGATGTTACGTTACCTAAAAACCTTTCGACGCAACTGGTTTGGAGGAAGTTGTTGCTCTGCAGTTACTCATGAAGCATGTTGCTGAATAGTCACATGAACCAATAGGAAGGTTGTGGTCTCAAATTTAACCACTGCCTTTAGCCAAAGGAAGCAGCAGTGATTTGTCGCTGTAAATCCTCTGAGTGCTGCAGCCACTGATGCAGTATGGTGTGCTCTCAACTCTCTCCTTAAGTAGAAGTGTGACAACAAGCACCACGTGCCTGTTGTTCCTGCCACCTTTACTGTTGCCAAGGTTGCTTTGTAACCTACCGTGTCACAGCTCAACAGTGGATTGCGCTAAAGTTCACTAAAGAGATTTGCATGCAGGTGACAGATTAAAGGAAACTTTGAATTAATGGAGAAACACAACAATTGCAGATGTCTCCATTCAGGGCACAAGCGGTGACTTAATAGTGGAAATATGAAATGATGTGAATCATGTGATCAAGGCTTCACGGTCAGCAGATCTCCATTCATGTAGAGATAATTTTGGATTGGTGCTCTTTACCATCAACATCAAATGAGGGAATATCTTTTTGGAAAAACGGTGTTAATCCCAACAGTAGAGTTACAGAGACTTGGAAAATGAATGCCAAGGTGCATTGAAGCTGTTTTGGCAGCTTGTGGTGGCCCTGCACTTTAAATATGTCACTGTAGTTTGTTGTAAATATTTTTGTTATTTAGCTCTCATAATGCTGTCCTAATGAGCTTTTGTCATCCATGTTATAACACTGTGACTTACCTGAATGTGGCCCAGATATAGTTCACTTAGTTTACTTTCAATTAGACTATTTTTTTCAAAGCTTTTGTCTCTGTTATTACGAGCTCTGGGACTGAACACTGTCTGGCTCTGGATATTTATGGGGAACATAGCCATTTAATGGAGGGATGGCGAGTAGGGCTGGGTTGTAAGGTTGACATCATTATCGCTCATTAAATTTTTATGGCAGCGCCAGTGGTATATATGGTTCATGTGTGCAAAATGATCAAATGATTGTTGCATTTACATATGTAACAGTGTTAATTCAGATCATGTCACTTGTTATTTTTTGGGGGGTAAAATGCAGTCTTTTATACTGCAGAATGTATCATGTAGTTTAACATTATTGTGTAGTCATCGTCAATCAATGTTAATGAATTAAATGTATGCAATATCAAAACTGCATTTGATTTACAAAGTGTAGTGAGTTTATTCTTTTGTTAATATATAAGATATGTCTCTCATCTTAAGGCAGAGGTTCCTGATCTTTGGAGTAAAGGTTTTCCCCCACCATTTTATTTTAAGAAACTAGATTTGCTTTTTTTGCGTATTGCCAAACAAAACCATTGTAAGGTAAATCAGTGAAATGTTCAGCAGCTGAGAACACTAAAAGCATCTTTGCTCTCCAGCTCCCTGTGTGTCTCTGAATAATGGATACAGGAACATGGTGTTTCCCTGGACTGTGCTGGGAATTTACAGCATAGAGTCGGATCCACGCAGACAAAGATGGGAGGGCAGAGCAAGCTCTTTACAGCTGGTATTATTACGCTGCAGACAGAGAGGAGAGGCGGAGAGAAGCATGCAGGCTTGCAGCAGCAGTGCTTGTCTCTATTATCAGTGGTTGTCCCCAGCAGGTCATTATCAAACCCCATACTAATGCCTCGCTTTCCTTTGAAAGTTAGGACCCAATTGCCGCCTGATGTTTAAGATGTTGAGGTCAAAATAAAATGTGCTGTTAGTATTAATGTGAGCACAGATTTGATTTAGTGCACTAGGGCATCATTTAACACTGTGCTGTGTAACGAGCTGTTTGGACAATAGACATTTATAGAATGATGATATAAATGGTATTGTGATTAAGTTGAAAGCTGCTAAACAATAAACTTGTGTCGCCACCCTGCCCTATTTGCATCTGCAGCTTGAAATATGAACCCAGCAAATCAGCATGTCCTGAGATGACCAAAAATATGTACTACATTCTGTTTCACTTTTCAGGTTTTCCCAACATTGCTGCATTTCCAAATGAAAAACAGTTGTAATGTAACAGGCCTATGTATAGATTAGGGTTGGAAAATAACTTAGTTGTCCACCTGCTACTGTGGCTGGTGGATCCCAAAATCTACTAGCCACTCCATAGATTGTCATTGTTCTCTTGGCTGGTGAGTGAAGCAACTAGGAGCCACTTGAATATTTTACCTGCATTTGGCTGGTGCTAATTTCCAACCCTGGTGGAGATCTGATCAGGCTTGCAGGTGGTAGTTAGCCCTTTTCTAATATACCCTGCTAAATACATTACCCTGTTAACGCCCAAGGTAAGGTATTAGTGAAATCCATTTTATGTTAACCTGTATATATGTGTAGCTGTAAAAGAAAAAGAACAAAAATACATTAGTATTGATATATATTTAATTGTCCTTGTTATCTCGTTTTCATTACTAAAACATGAGGTGGTGAGTAGCAGATACATGGCCGTTAGCATGCTACTTAGAAACAATTTATATATCTGATGTTAGTCTGACTCATCTGATGTTCGTCTGACTCATCTGATGTTAGTCTGACTCACCTGATGTTAGTCTGACTCATCTGATGTTAATCTGACTCACCTGATGTTAGTCTGACTCACCTGATGTTAGTCTGACTCATCTGATGTTAGTCTGACTCACCTGATGTTAATCTGACTCACCTGATGTTAGTCTGACTCATCTGATGTTCGTCTTACTCATCTGATGTTAGTCTGTTAGTCTGACTCACCTGATGTTAGTCTGACTTATCTGATGTTTGTGTTTTCCCTGTCTATGATACTTTCACAGGACGCATACACCAGGCAATGGTGACCTCCCTGAATGAGGACAACGAGAGCGTCACAGTGGAGTGGATAGAAAATGGAGACACAAAAGGGAAAGAGGTAAATGACCATTTATTACCACTCAGAGCACCGGCATGTGCTTTTACTTTTCACAGTAATGAATAATGCATTAAAAGACATCCAGGAGCTGTGGTGATTACACAACCAGCTTGCATGTACAACAGACATCAGACCTCTCAGTACACTGATGTTCATGACACACACAGCCTGTAACTCTGGTCATAGGACCCACACTGTGTATACTTAACAGCATATCCAACTTCTCAGCTATGAATTCTCGTTTGTACTTTGTTTTTGTACATATCATATATGGTATTTGCTAGGCCAACTAATATGCTGGCCTAGTGTATGACTTGGTGTTAGATATTTCTGATATACAGTTAATAAATTGGCAATATGACATTTAGGCTACCAAATCCGGAATGCAAAAATCACTTTACCACACTGTGACTTTTTGGTATCAACCCATGTATCCTTAAAAGGTGACTGGTAAAAGTGCACTGTTTCCTCATTCACACAGCAGCTGTCTACATGAATAGAGTCTAATGCCAAACATCAGTTAATTGGCATACATGTAATGCTGTTGGTATTAATACTCCGCTGTTTCTGGACAGATTGACTTGGAGAGTATATTTGCACTTAACCCAGATGTGGCTCCAGATGAGGAAATTGCCCCTAGTCCAGAGACTCCACCCCCACCTACACCCACATGTGTGAAGATCAACAAAATTGCAAAGGTGAGAACCAGTGTGCCACCCCATGGCCCATTTCCCAGAGGAAAGAAAATCTACTAACATGGCTTTTGTCTTTAGTGGTAAGTTTTCAATCGAGATTCATTGCTGGGACAAATTTTTCTGCAGTAGTCGCAAGTATTTATCGGCTCCAGCTCCAGTCGACAGTGATGGAAACATGACAGCCAGGTGGACGTGCTAATTTTCGCCCCTTTTACAGCACGACCGTCAGTAACCTCTGTGACTCTTTGTCATCTCAGCCACAAATGCGGTCTGTCTCTTTCTAAGCAGCGCTCAAACATCATCCAAAATTAGTCGGTCCCAAGTTTGAAAGAGGAACTAAATGAGTAACTGATTAAGACTGTTGAAACAAACTTTCCTTTTCTTTTAATTCTCTCCCTCCATGTGAGGCAGACTCCATCTAAAGTGCTGAGACTTGAGACTATGTGGCTGCAGTTAGCTGGAGCTTAATATAGATCCTTCTAGGTAACTAACTAATTGGTCCTGTTAAGTACACTGTGTGTGTCACGTTAACACGGATTAGTTTGGAAAATATTGCAGTTGTGATTTAACCTGTGAGGCAATGGCATACTGTAATGTTGGCCTGCAACAGTTACATAATTGAAGTGCTGTTTGGTTGTGAAGCTCCATAACCTGTAAAGTAGATCCAGTGATACAGCAAATCCATAACTTGCACAGGAATCATCCTCAAAAACCAAGTTGCAAGCTTTTATGATTTGGATATGGTCTAGTCTCATTCTTTTTTAAATGGAGTTTAGGATTTGTGCATTTGCAGTGTCATCACTAACATAAGTGTGGACAGAGGAGGCCTCTGTACTCAGCACTAATCAGATTCTCAGGCTTTGTCTATTTCTGTATCTGTACATTACAGAAGCAGTTGAAAACTTAATGGTGGGAAAAGGATGTGTTTCCTTTTTCAGATCCAGAGCAGCTATGAAATATGTAAAGGTGAAATTAGGAGGAGACAGTGCGGACACATGGATGCCAATCACTCCCACATTTTTTGGATGTGTCCAGATATTTCAATACCCAGTGATGTCAAGGTCCTGCATTCCCAGTGCAGTAAGGGAAGTGGATGTGATTTAATAAAAAAGATTGGTATTTGTGTAAAGTACTGTGTGTTGCCGGTAAGAAAGCGATTACAAAGTACAGGTACAAATCTGAGCCTCCAAGCCTTAAACAGTTGATGGATATAATCAAGGAGAACTTCATAATGGAAAAGATTACTCTTTCTCTGGGGTCTAGAGGAGCAGTATTCCTCAGAAAATGGGAGAAATGGACTGTCTTTATTTCAGAGGAAGTGGACGCAGCTTCACTGTGAATATCTGTGGACAATAAAAGGACACTGAGCAGGTAGACTTATGAATAATCAGCTGGTGTGCCCCCACACTGTGGTGTTCATGCTTTGTCTAAAGATCTATTAAATATTTTAAATAAAGAGTTAAAAACGGAATTAGGACTCTTGGAATCACCACACCCTAATCCTTTTACCCTCGAATATCTCACTGTAGCTTTTGTCTTTTTTCTTGCAGAACCGTCGGACGATAGCACCTTCTAAGAATGATACTCCGTCCAGGGATAATAGAGGTTTGTTTCATGCACGTCTTGGTGAATAGTTTAAGTATCTGTTCATAATGTTTTGATCTTAAATCTTGACGGTGAATTTAGGAATCATAAAGAAAAGCAATGGTGAATACATACAAAACACATAGTCCTATCAGATCACTTATAACTCCGATCTTAAGTTGTTAATTTGGGGTGAAAGTCACCCATGGTTTAACAGATTTTAATTGAATTTGGTAAGGCTTAATTTTAAGTTTAAGGCAATGGGTTCAGTTTTAATACCAAGTTCAAAAGTGCTGCGTTTGCTGCATGCGATTTAAAATTTTTCTTTCTTAATCTTTGTGGTTTTGTGTCTTCAGTGATTCCGACCCGGGCCAGACAACCACAACCTCAACAACCAGAGCCTGCACCACCACCCCCATCTCTGCAGCCTTCACAGCCCACTCAAGCTCAGACACAGCAGCAACTGCAGAATGGTAACATGGTCGAAAAAGAGTCATTTGTTTTTAATTAACCAGAACTGTGATCTTTCTCCAGAGGAAAAAGTATTGTCAGGCAGCCAGCTGTAAGCATTTGGTCTACAGATAACTAACTCTCTATGGGTTTGAATGCAAAATCCAGATGTGTTGCATGCTGTCGATTGAATTGTGAATCACCATCACTTTTTAACATTTACATTACTTTTGATTTAGGCCATTTGTAAAACTATTAATGTCTCATTTTTTGTCGACCACGTGTTTATCACAGAATCCTCACATCACCCGATATCCAGAAAGGAGTTGGGACAGCTTTGTATGTATCACCTGCATGTTTCCCCTGCCCTCAATGCCTCGTGGTGATTCGCATAGAGCTCCCAATAGTAACTGAGAGTCCTCTAGTCTTACGAGAAGCTTGTACACCCAAAATGTCTGACAGATACTATTCAGAGCTGTGGTGTGGTGGTGAAGTAGCACAAACCCAATCCATCCAGCAGACAGGCTTTCTGGGTATTAGACAGGGAGAGGAAAAAAAAAACTCATTTGTGCTGCTGGTTGACTGCGCTGTCTTTTTCCGGTCTGCTTTCTGCTGAGTCACACACAAGCACACACGTGGAAAAGCCTGTGGCACTGTGTGTTACTCCTCAAGGCTCAGACGGCAACAGTAACCTTTTTCTTTATCCTCCATTCCTTCCAACTGTAATTTGATGAACTAAGAGGGGAAGGAGGGAAACGCCCTGTTCCCCCTCCTCACCCCTCAGCTCCCACCACCGCCTGTGAGACAGAGCAGCCCCACAAGTAGCGATGGTGCTGTCTCCCTCTTAAACCGCCTTGTCCTGGTGCTGACCCAGCTCATCTTCTCCTCCCAGATTAGAGCAGATTATTAATCCCTCTGCTCTGATAGTCTGGGTTCTCCGGGACTGGAGCCAACGGCAGGCCAGGACTGTATTACAGAGCTTCGGCCAGGCTTTACGTGGGAAGCTGGGGCTGTAGCTGCGAGCCGGGGCTAATCAGATAACACTGTTTTTTTATGAACTCAATCATAAGTGGCTTTTATTCACATGTTTGCTAACCAAGTGTTCTCTTATCATGGTTACTAATAATTTGTGATTGACCTGACACAACACTAATCTGTGGGTGTGCTGTGCTGGGAGATTTGGAATAAGCTTCTGGTTAATTGCTGGTTGATTTAATCAGTTTTCCAATCATACTTGATTTGAAACCATCTCTTATTTTGGTAACACAAGGCATTTATGTGACATTGTGAGTGATGTGTTTTAGCAGTCCCTTGTTCCAGTGGTGTTTTAGTGCCGGGACACATGATGCGTCTTTTACTGCCTGGATAACGCAAGGTTGGGCGCTGGGTACTTCTCCTGTGCCTACTCTGTGCCAACTTTCAAGGGCGCAGAGGCAGGTTGCCCCTGACGTTGCTAAGCGACCACAACCGGCATCATATCATAGCCTACTTACCAGAAATCCAGAGTGTGGAGCTGATCTTCTTAAAGGCTTTGTTTTTTAGGTGTATATTAAGATATAGTCTGTGATACAGATCGTAAAGCTCTCGGTATCCCTGTGTTAAAATGGTCAACTTCTCCTTCATATTTAACACAGACTGATATTTACCAAAGAAAGGAAAGTGAATGGTTGTTCCTCACCACGTGTGTGCCAGTGTTACATTCCAGAAGTTGAATTTTGTGGGGCATCGGTGGCTTAGTAGTAGAGCAGGCGCCCCATGTACAAGGCTGTTGCCGCAGCAGCCCGGGTTCGACTCCAGCCTGTGGCCCTTTGCTGCATGTCATTCCCTCTCTCTCTCTCCCCCCTTCACGCTTGTCTGTCCTTTCAAATAAAGGCTAAAAATGCCCAAAAAATATCTTTAAAAAAAAGAGAAAAAAAAAAGAAGTTGAACTTTGTTTATCTGGAGGCGCAGCCGTTGCACATGGAGAAAAAGGCGCTTGGGAACACTTGCATTGTTTTTGAGTGTGCCTTATGCGCGTCTCCATTGGCAACAATGCAATGAGGCCGCAAGAAACGCTGCATATAAACAGCCCCTTGGGATGCAGATAGAAGGGATAGATGACGAGAGAAGGTTTTAAACATACTGCAAAGGCCTTTTGTGTGTTATGTAGAGAAAGAAGTCAGTGTAATACTGGAGGCACTGTGTGCCAGCCACCGCATCCTGGTCTGTGCTTGAGCGCCATCACAGCTCTGCTTTGTTGGAAATAGCCCAAAGTCTCCCTTCTGGTTGAAGGACTACTATGAGAGAAGAAAGACTCACTGAGAGAAATATGCAGCTCAAGCCAAGGGAAAAGACAGAGGAAGTAGAAGAGACTGTTGGGATGGGGAATGAGAGAGGAAGAGACCCTCTCACAAAGAAAGGCACATCCTGTTAGGCAGTAGAGTCACTGTTTTTCTTGTCTTTATGGCAGCGAGGAGGAAGTCAAACTGCGTGAAGGAGGTGGAGAAACTGCAGGAGAAGAGAGAGAGGCGCCGGCTTCAGCAACAGGAGCTCAGGGAGAAGAGAGCTCAGGTGCATAAATATTATTCACCTTTTGTCCCTCCCCGACATTGACATGATGCGTTGAAATAGATCAGAATCATTTGCCTATTGATGAATAGGCTGACACCTTATTCTGTCACATTTAGGAGGTGGACACCACCATCCCTAACTATGAGATCATGTACATGATCCGAGATTTCCGAGCCAGTCTGGACTACCGGCCTCTGACCACAGCAGATCTGGTGAGTAAATGTAAATTTTCCCTCATTCGTGATCATCAGATGTTTACCTTCAGCAGCAATGTAATAAAATGTCCTTCTTTGTTGCATTGTCCAGATTGAGGAGCACAGAATATGTGTTTGTGTGAGGAAACGTCCACTAAACAAGAAAGGTAAGAGAATCTATCTTACACCCAGCACAAAGCGGCACACAGTGCAGTGCAACATTTTATGCTTGTTTCAGGCCGAGACAGTTTTCATTTTCACAGCCAGCACCCACATTGTGTAATAAGCAAATATACTTGCACCCATCTGTGCATCCATCAGTGTGTCACTCTAAAAATGAGGTGTGGTCAGGTACATTGTTGGCATATTACTATTGTGTGGCAGCAGAAAGCAGTTGCGCCATTGACCCACAAACACCTGGTTGTCAGAATGGTGCAGTATTTTCCTGCTATTTGAAGGGTGCATTATTCAGATAGTAAGATGCGCCTACATCAGTGAGTTCAGCGCATTTACACACCCCTTGTTACACACACAGGGACGCAGGGATGTGTTGTGGGTGGATGAAATAATACATAAATAATGAGGAAATTATTAATTACGTACTTTGTCTAGAGCTGCTTTCCGCTGCTCGTCTGCAGCAGACTCCCCTTTAGAAGAGGTGCTATGCACATTAACGCACAAAGAGCAGCATAACTTCATTGGTTATTTCAAAAGCTTAACGTTTAGTTCTGTTTTCTCTGTTAAGGTAACTGCTCACTTCTCCATTTTGCCAAATCCTCCTTATCAGGTCCAGGCACACCTGGCTTTTAAAGGGAATTGGAGATGACATTCTTATTAGTTAGATGATTAATTAAGGTACTAAATACCACCCCTTTTCCACTTGTGCCTAACTCTGTACCCAAATTATGTAGCGTTTAACTAGCAAAAGTGGAGTTAGACACGCCCTAAATGTTCTTGCTCCATGCACTTTAGACTAAGCACTATACATTGTTTAAATAGGATCCATTGTCCTCTATCAGTAACAACATTATGCATCACTGTGTGTGGTACTCTATTTAAGTATACATGTGACTGAAAGTCTTGCCTCTGCTGCGTTCCAGAGCTGGCCATGAAGGATTTGGATGTGATCACCATCCCTAGTAAGGATGTGGTGATGGTTCATGAACCTAAACAAAAAGTGGACCTGACCCGCTACCTGGAGAACCAGACCTTCCGCTTTGACTACGCCTTCGATGACAGCACCACCAATGAGATGGTTTACAGGTGTGTAACAACAAGTCAGCAAACAGACCAAGCTGTTTCATGTGCCTGCTCTAATAATTAACAGCAGTTACACGTGACTAGTCAGTTTGATGAGGATAATACATAATTTTACAAAACTGAATTAACATGTTTCTTGTTTGTGTACATAATGGTTACATGTTACATTTTGTAGGAACTAAATGTGTGTTCTGTCTCATCCTGCAGGTTCACCGCCAGACCCCTAGTGGAGACTATTTTTGAGAGGGGCATGGCCACCTGCTTTGCCTATGGGCAGACAGGCAGTGGGAAAACGCACGTAAGTCACCTTCAAAAAGCCAACACTACATCACCTACTAGGGATCTGCTCTATTTTATTACCCTTGCATATGATTTAAAAAAAATCCCTATATTGTATTTTAGACTATGGGTGGAGATTTCTCGGGGAAGAACCAAGACTGCTCCAAAGGAGTTTATGCATTAGCTGGTAAGTTGTTGCTTTATGTGCAAATTTATTAGTGAAGGCACTCTAATAAAATGTATTTGGTTGTTATGTTAAAGGGATGGGTTTGCTTATATGACAGTTTTAAATCTTTTTTCATGCAGCTCGGGATGTATTTCTCATGTTGAAGAAACCCAACTACAAGAAGTTAGATCTACAAGTGTACGCAACCTTCTTTGAAATCTACAGTGGAAAGGCAAGTGACATGTAATCATTTTTGTTTTTCCCCCAAAATAAAACATGAACCAGTGCTGACTATGTGTATGTATCGTTAGGTGTTTGACCTGCTGAATCGTAAAGCTAAGCTGAGGGTGCTGGAGGACGGGAAGCAGCAAGTGCAGGTTGTGGGGCTTCAGGAGAAGGAGGTCAAGTGCACAGAGGAGGTCTTGAAACTCATAGAAGTGGGCAACAGCTGCAGGTAAGTCAACAGGAACTTTGTCGCTCAGTCTTATTATTGAAGCAAGACCAGTACATGTTACTGTGATCAAAACATAACACTTACTTTCCCTCTTTCTCTGCTGCAATTGTTCTGTTCTTGGTCTCTTCACCCGAATCTACCCTTTGTTCATCTCTGTGTCTCATTCCTCTCACTCCCAGGACATCAGGGCAGACGTCAGCCAACGCCCACTCATCTCGCAGTCACGCCGTTTTCCAGATCATTCTTCGGAGGAAGGGGAAGATGCACGGCAAGTTCTCCCTCATCGACCTCGCAGGTAACGAGAGGGGGGCTGATACATCGAGTGCCGACCGCCAAACTCGTCTGGAGGGAGCTGAGATCAACAAAAGCCTGCTGGCCCTCAAGGTTTGTGGGGAGCAATGGCAGTGACTATTTTACACTTTGAATTCCAATTCGTTTTACTTACCAAACAATGTGTCTCTGCTCGTCTTGTTTCAGGAGTGCATCAGGGCACTTGGCCGTAACAAGCCCCACACTCCATTCAGAGCCAGTAAGCTCACCCAGGTCCTGAGAGACTCTTTCATTGGGGAAAATTCACGCACATGCATGGTCAGTTCATTGTCTCCATTAATTTCCTATGTCCATTTCTTCATATCTCTTCCAGATGGTATTAATTTGAATGATTTTCTGTTTGTCTGCACAGATTGCAACAATCTCTCCTGGTATGACATCCTGCGAGAATACCCTCAACACACTACGCTATGCCAACAGGTGGGAATATGTTGACCAGCTGCAGTGATTTGGACAAGGCCTTGTTGCCACAGAAACCAACAGAAATTAAGCAATTTTACGAAATGATAGTTACTTTAATTCTTCTTTAATCCCCAGTGGCTTTTGTATAGATCGAAATTAGCTGTACCAATGTTGTACATTTCTCTGCGTACTGTCAGTAGTTCTGTCTGACTCTCTTGTATCCCCTCTCTTCTCTTTTTCCTGCTTTGTTTCCCTCCTCTCTCTCCCGCCCTCCGCTCCTCTGTGCCCTTGTGTGGCTGGTGCCGCTGCGTAGAGTGAAGGAGTTTGGGATTAGTCCGTCGGACATCCCCTTCTCCCAGGGCGGTCAGGGGAGTCGCCCTGAGCACTCGCCCACCAATACCTTTGAGTACGATGACTTTGCTGCTACCTCTCCCAGCAGGTCAAACACTCCCCAGAGCACACCACTGCACGCATACGCACGCACACAAAACACACACAATGCATGCGCTCCCTTCATGTACATGTTACATTGTGACACACATCCATGAGTTCAGCTTTCATTCACTTCATCAGCTGTTCACTGTGGAAAACCTCCATGACTTCTTTTCCTATTTTTTTTATCTGCATGACATGATGCCTTTTCATCCACCTTCCCTGCTTTGACTTCCACTCTTATCTTTGGCTAAGCTGTGGACATGACCTTTTTCTTTTCACGCCTGCGTCTGTTCATTTAGGTGTCTTTTATTTGTTCTGTGTGATTCCACCAGCTGTGAGAGTTGGGTGTGATTAGTCACATTGGATACATGGTGGTTAAAATTTGGACTTCATAAAGTGTCCACTGCTGTTTTGTGCCAGTGATGACACTAAAACGTCCACAAAGCTGTTCAGTAAAAGCACCCAGGATGAGCTTTTGTTAGAGCTAACTCTCAGGTGGTAATCCCTCTTAAACAGTCCTAATTAATTACTGCTGTACCTGCAGGTCAGGTGCATGGTGGTAATACCTCATTTGCTCTATGAGGCTTCATTAAACACGAGCTCTGACCATCCGGATGCTAACCCTTAGTGTTATAAATTCCCCCAGGTGACATGTAACGGATTGCATCACAGGTGAACCAGATAAACTGTGTTCTTTCACGGTCTGTCCATTATGAGAATAAACCAAACCTACAGAACCAACACAGTCATCCTTCCCCATGCATGATGTCACTGCTGTCATGATGCTGCCATCCTGTGCTGTTTGTGAACGCCTTTGACTCCCCCCCCCCCCCCCCTCCTCCTCAGTTAACGTCATACCCCGAATCAAACAGCAGCCATGTTCAGAGTGTGTCTGTGTCATGAAAGGAAACAGTCCCAACCAGCTTAACATCTTTTCTCCGCAGGGTGAAGGAGCTGACTGTGGACCCCAATCAAGTGATTGAGGGGGGTCGACCCAACATCCACAATGTCAACCAGCTGGATCTTTTGGACGAGGAATGGCTGAGTATCTCGCCGCAGAGAGACGACCTCAAACTGCTCTGTGAGCAGAATGTAAGTACACAGGGTCTGCCTCACCTCATATCGCACAAATATAAACATACAGCATGTTGTGATAGAACAAATTTTGTGTTTTAAATATCTGTTTTAGCTAATTTAATGAATTAAAGGAATACTTCAACCCCCAAATAATCATTTCTATATCAGTAATTGATATAGAAATGATTATTTGGGGGGTAAAGTATTTCTTTAAGTACTTGTCACCAATTTTGGTCGAGAAAGTTTCCGTTTTGGAAAGCAATTATCAGCCCATACAGCATGTATTCCAACAACTTATATTTGAGTAATATATATAGACCTTGTTGCTTGCAAGAAAGCCCGAAATATGTTTTGAGATCTGAATAAAAGGTTTGTTGTGTGTTCAGCTTTTGTTGCTACTGAAGCCATGTGAAGTCTGCTTCTGTGTCCCTTGTTGATCCTGTAAATATGTTTCCCAGGAGGAGGAAGTGTCTCCCCAGCTCTTTACCTTCCATGAGGCCGTGTCTCAGTTAGTGGAGATGGAGGAGCAGGTCCTGGAGGACCATCGAGCTGTTTTCCAGGTCAGAACACTGAGGAAAATATATGTGACTCTTTGAATACGCTTGCTCACATTATGATGTCCACATACATGAAGACAGGTAGATGTCATCTGCTTTAAGGACATTTGTCATTTCTCCACACATTGATGAGGGTAAGCAGATACAGCGGGATTCATACATTTGTTTAAACAAAAAGGATCTTAGGGTGCTTTCACATCTGCCCTGTTTGGTTTGGTTCAGTCGAACTCAAGTTCGTTTGCCCCCTAAGTGTGGTTTGTTTGGGCAAGTGTGAACACGGCAATCACACTCGGGTGCGCACCAAAACAACTGAACCAAGACCTTCTTGAAGAGGTGGTCTCGGTCCAGTTACAAACAAACTCTGGTGCGGTTCGTTTGTGATGAGAACGTGTTCCGACCTCGATCCAAACCAACTGCAGTCACATGACACATTGTTTGGGTTAAACATGAGCATGTTACAGTCCTGGAGGATTATTAATGTGCACCTCCTCCTGTACTGCCTTAATATGCACATTCAGCACATCCAATGCATCAAAACATTGTTTTCTAGTTGGAGCCGTGCCTCGTTTTCAAACTGTATGGTTTGACTAAAATGAAAAATGACAGCAATATAGTCCACGACGACCAGCGCTAAAATCAACCTGCGTAGTTGTCCCTCCATTGTGACATTAGAAAGTGTCACATTTATCTTGCAAGTGTACTCTTCTTCAATGTTTTGTTTACTTCCTGGATTTTTCCTGCATGGAAATTCTGACCAATCAAGAGCAGCTTTCTCGCGCAAGGCATTTGATCTGGTCCGCTTGTAAATGCTGCCGTGAGAACACGAACCAACTCTAGGCAATTATGCAACTGTGTAACAAAATTAGTCCCTGATTCAGATCAAAGCAAGACAACTCTAGGTCTGAAAGCACCCTCACTCTTTAACAAAAACGCCTATCTCTGTAGGGATCCTTCCCAAGATACACTTAACACATCTAACACATGCATTAATAACCTCTGTGTGAAGGCTGTTATAATTAAAAGATCAGTCTTCAGTGCTTCTGGTATGATTTCATCTTGGCCTGTCCTAAACTGAATATGCTCCTGTATGTGTCCTCCGTGAGCAGGAGTCTATCCGGTGGCTGGAAGATGAAAAGGTGCTGCTGGAGATGACAGAAGAGGTGGATTATGACGTGGAGTCGTACGCCACCCAGTTGGAGCAGATCCTAGACCAGAAGATAGAAATCCTCACTGAGCTCCGAGGTATGACTGAAACACACGTTGACCTTTTCATGACGACACATCCTGCTCCGGCAAATACTCATCACATTTTTCCGATCCTGTCTTTTCCTCTCAGATAAAGTGAAGTCATTCCGCTCTACACTCCAGGAGGAGGAGCAAGCCAGTAAGCAGATCAATCCCAAGAGGCCACGTGCTCTTTAGAGACAGGAGTCTGAAGAGGTTTAAGTGGCACATGCAGAAACATAACCACTAGATGTTTGGCACAACTCGGGCTGTCTCCAGCAGCTGTGAAAATATGAATAAAAGGACAGTCTGACGTACCGACAGGCTCAAGGAATTGCATTTGTTATGATCCCTCTCCTAACAAAACTGGCTGTTCACTCACTATGGTCTCGTTAGAAAAACGTAGGAAGGAAAATAGTGTTATTTCCTTCGTGGAGAATGTTTAGCCTCCCCCTCTCTGTTCTTATTAAATTATTTTCTTTTATACTTGTTTGTACTTTCTTTGAGCAGGATATTTTTGACCTGGATTCAGAAGAGATCGTCATTGAACATGTTTTAAGGTTTACCGCACAAAACCAGTATTTCATTTCTGGTTGCTCTGGCTGACATGTCTGCATGTGCACTCTGTGATAGCGTACGTACGCCACTGTCCTCAGTTTTACAGTTGGCACTGTAAAGTCATCTCATCATACGCAGTCTCTTCTCTCTCTTTTCCTTCTTTCTCAGAGCTTTTACCAGTTTGGAAGAAGCCTTTAACCACAGTGGGCTTCTGTTTTTGTGTTTCTTTCCTTGTGTCCGAGAGGTTTTTACATGTAGTTTGCTTGAGTTTGTGCCATGTCGTTTTATGTGGCAACCGACTTAAAAACTCTTACTTAACGTAAACCATGTTTTCCACCCCTGTTTAACACTTTGTTATAAAACTGAAACTAGAAAAAACTGCTATTAATAAATGTATAGTGAAGACCACTGATCTACCATCGGTTATGTTTCTCAGTGTTTGCACCGGATGTAATGCTGGATGAAGTAATAAAGATTCATGTGTTTCATTTAAATGGCTTCTGTGACAATGAGTTTTTTCAGTTTTCTGGAGTATGTATACATTTACAGAGAAAAACCACACAGAGACAGCAGCTATGGAAACTGTATCAGTATCCATGGTGACAGTTGCTTCCTGCTTAACATACAACCCCTCCACCACAGAGACCAATGTGACGGCATGCATTGCAGTTTCTGTGTGTAATATAACCAGGTATTTCTTACCTTAGAAGAGAGGTTGATGCTGCAGTAGGCTGAAGACATGCTGGACATCTGAACAGTTAGAAAAATGTAGTTGTATTTTTCACACAGCATGTAATATAAGACATTGGGTGCAGTGACTAGACTGGCTAGCAGATGTCACTGTTCTCTGTATGAGATGCTTTGAAACAATGATTTCAAAGTGCTTGGTGTGCTGCTGCATCCTTTCTATTGCATGCAGGTTTTTTCTGATTGCCCAAGCACCATCTTTGAATCTGTGGGCTGCTTTTGCAAGACTCACAGTGACCACAGAACCTCAGACCACACCAACACAGTAGGCCTACACACAAACCATCATTTAAAACAAGCACACAAAGTCCCAACTACACATTGATAGTATAGATGAAAACCACTGGTGGCTTTTGCGTTTTCTGTGTGCACAGCATAGCAGTGTGCAATAAAGTTGTCATAAACACACAGGTATACAAATGTGTAAACTATGAAAGTGTATTCTGAACATACATCATACAAATGGGGGGAAAGTTTTTTTCTTAAAATGTTCTGACACTACTTAGGCAACAGTCTCAGCAGTGTCAAAGTGCAAAGGCAAAAGTAAACTAGTGTAGTAATGTAGAGACCAGTATTTTTAATTTTGCTAAAGTGCGTTATTAAATTCCAAATTGAGTGTAAAGCAGTCAATTTTGCAAAAATTGTCATAAAATTTAAATTGGTGTGTCACACTTGGTAAATGCTGGCTGGAGCCCAAAGTTTGCTTTTCTCCCTCACTTTAAAAGAACAGTGACATCACAATCTTAATTCAAAGGGAGATAAGAAATCCTAACTTTTATTAAACACTCTACTTATCCTGGGGGGAAAAAATATTGATAAATGAGATGCATTTTTTGTTATGTTTGTCCCCCTTTTAGAAAGTTTATCGGTTTTTTTTCTTTATTCTTCATTCACAGTCCGCCCTATATTGTTGTAAGCTATATTACTGTAAATATTGTTTAAATAATATGTTAATAGTTTCAGAGATAATGCTTCAAAAATCCATGTTAGTGTTTAAACATTAAGAAAAAAATACATTAATAAAGGAGGACTTTCTTTATTTCTATGTACCACTTATTGGCAGTAAATGACATCCTTTCGGCCGTTTATGTTCGCAAGATTGCGTATTTTCTACGATTTTATTTTGAAAGAGTCGTACCGGAAGTGCTCTTACGCTACTGCGTCTAACTTGCTGAGTAACGATTTTTTTTTTTTTTTCTTTTTTCAAAGCACAACTATCATATTGCGACAGGATGCATCACTGCCCCAATTAATCGCGAAAATAATTTGCCAAAAATGTGTCTGTTGTTTATTATTTGCTACTTTTCTCTGTCTCATATTATTGTACATTAAATATCTGAGTTTTTAAATACATCACCTTCGGATCTAGGGAATCAAGATGGGTATTCTTTAAATGTTTTCTGACTTCTTTAAGAAAACGCCAAATTAAAAAACACAATAACTGAAAAGGAAGTAATCCTGCAGTACCATATAGTGACAGTCACATGGTGTTAGCACAAAACAAGTAAAGCGTGACACAGAAAAAAAACAACTTGTGGACAATCTGAGTTTATTTAACAGCCAAAAATCTGCACTTGTTAAATATTTGCCTCTCCCACAAGGAGGTCATTTTGACATGAAAACTGTACACTGCTTTTAGAGTAGAATATTTATCCATTACAGGTTATTTTCAATGATTGGCAAACACACACACAGTCAGGCTCTCACACAACCAAGATGAGCACACAGCTTTCATCTGCCAGGAGCTGTCTCTGTATGCACAAGGACACTTTATCTGTAGTCATAGGGGTAATACAGCACACTCAATATGAGCTCTTTAAATGTATCCTGCAATAGTCTTTGTACATTTCATCCAACTGTGTCAACATTTGAAACTCGGGTCCTTGGAGCAAAGCTCTGCAGGAAGAGACATCAGTCAGACAGTCTATCTTTCCATTCATCTGACTGCTAACTTCGCCCTCTCATCATACACGCAGAGCATGAGTCACAGCACTGTTTTCCTCAGCTCCCTCTGCCTTTTAAGAAAAGTGGATCCCTGCAGAGTTGAACGCATGAAGCAGCCTGAGGGTAAAGAAAACACACAAAATTAAAACAGGTAATTATTTCAGATGATTATTTGGAGAAAAAGTACATCGATGTTTAACTTACACCATGAAGTCATCAATGTCCATGGACCTGGCTCTCTTCTCACTGAATTCAGCCTCCTGCAAAACACTCTCGATCTTCTTAGTGATGCTGAAGTCTGCTGGGACCTCCTGTCAAGATGAAGCTGGTCTTTAGATTCACACTGGCTGAGGAGGGATCTTAAAAGTGCAGTTTAAAGTTGACCAAAAAGCTGCTGCTGCACCATGACTCACCACATTGTGCACAGAGCAGTGAATCCTGTAGTTCTTCTCCAGAAGCTGCTCTACTGCAGTGGACCTAGAAATTATAAAATCAACATAATGTTTTTTTATCTTCCACACTCACTCTTTAGACAGAGCAGACCTGGGTTAGTGTGACAGTGTGTGCAGAAGCAGGCTCTTACTTGAAAGCTGCATTGAGGGTTTTGTTTTTCCTGACAAAGGCTATCCTGACCAGGCCGTCCCACTCCTTTTCAGAAAACAAAACACAACCTACAATTTACTTCCTGTTGTTTCGACTGCATTTCCACAGCATTAACTAATAATGGAGTCAAAGCTCACCTGGAAGTTCACAGGAGGGGGAGGATTTTTCGGCTCTATCCTGACGACACTGGACTCCACTTTTGGAGGAGGACGGAAATTATTCTTCCCCACCTGATCAAGACAGAGACACTCACATTGAGACACAGTTTCTGCAACACCAGAAAAACCCTCTACAGTAAACCATTTAAAGACACTGTCATGATGATCCTGTGTTCAGAGCAGAAGTCGTGTTAACTGAATATTTTCCCTTATTGACTGAATTTTTATCAACAATGATGGAAAAATCTGAAGGCTGTTTGTCAGTTTGACAGGTTAAAATCTGGGGGCAATCTACCGTGACTTTAAGTCATTCCGACCCTGTCTATTTGGTGATGTGTGCATATTA
This sequence comes from Epinephelus moara, assembly GCF_006386435.1. Classification (NCBI taxonomy): domain Eukaryota; kingdom Metazoa; phylum Chordata; class Actinopteri; order Perciformes; family Serranidae; genus Epinephelus; species Epinephelus moara. The sequence continues at coordinate 19,965,622 of NC_065513.1, forward strand.
CACAGCTTTGATCTCACATGCATGACCTCATTGTCGAGCTGGTTTTAGCCACCACTTTGTTTGGTTATGTCATAAATACCACTGCAAAACGTCACTGCAGCTGAGTGTCCGTGTTCAGTGCTGTAGGAGCGCACCAGAACAGCACTACCCCAATTTTTTCTTCAAGTTAGGAAAAACAGTATTTTGCAGTATAATCTCAATTTGTATAATCAGGTTCAAATTCATATACATTTTTCAGCACTTGAAGATCCAATCATCACGTAAGCACATGTCATGAGAGGCAAAAACAACAAATGGAAGGTGAGTTGACTGAATCATGACATCAACTCATACACTGAGTAACGTGCAAGAAAACTTTCCACCTTAGACATGGCCAGTTGCTGTCGGTAGCATTTGAGGGTCACAGTGAATTTAATTCTTTTCTTCCCCTCAGTCTACAGCTGCTAACTGTTAACGAGTTACAATGAAAAGGCAGCAAAACATCCTTTCATTTTATAGTTAATGTAGGAACAGTGGTTATGTGACCTTTAAAACAAGCCACAACTTAACCATGCCGTGCACAAGTCACACTCTGCTACTTAAACAAATAGCACTACACTCCTGTTTATAAATGCAAAACCTTTACGCTTGTTCTGTATATTTATTATTAGAAACTGAAAATTAAATGCTACTAAACATATCTTATCACTATAAAATTAAAATTGAAATGACGCATAATAATAGATTATGACAGATTTTTTATAACCCCGTTTCCACCAAACACTTTCGGTATGGTACGTTTGGAACCAAAAGTAACCCTTCAGACATGGTACCTAGACCCTAGCGTTCCCACCACAAACAGTACTCTTTCATGTCGGTGGGGTTGTTGTCACTCACTGCTCCATCCAGCACTCACTGCATTTCCTCATTACCAGTGACACAGAGGGAAGTCTGCACCTCGTTTATCATCCACAGAACGAGGCTGCATGCCGACATTTTCAGAACAAAATAGAAGAGGAAACAGCAACACTAAAGTACGGAACGGTTCAATTGGTACCATTCACAACTTATCACAGTGGAAATGGAGGAAAAAAGCGTGTCGAACTGCACTGTACTGCTCAGTGGAAACAGGGCTTTAGTCAAACATCACTGACCTTCATGAGGTGGTCGACACGAGCCAGCAGCTGTGTGTTGATGGACAGTCTGCAGTACAGCTTGTCTCCAGGTTTGGCAACAAGTCGCATGGCAAACTCTCTCTGGAACATCAACACGGCACACCTGAGCAAAAATAAAACACAAAAAGGTGCTAAATGCTCTACATGGACATATGAAGAATACAGTTAAAAACTCTCAGCGGGCGTTTGATTGTTACCTGAAGAAAGGTCGATGCAGCAGGAGCTTGAAGACAAATGGTGATGAAATCTGCACAATAACAAAAAGTTAAATTTGAGATAAACACAGCGAATGACACTGAATCGACTGTGTGCTGTGGTGAGGAAACACGTCTTTACCTGGTAAGGTAAATTAGCCACACAGACGTCAAAGAAAGGCAGATCTGTTTTTAATACATCTCCAACTAATATCTGAAGTTTGGTCTGCATGGGCCTGTCGGAAAAAATAATGTACTCTTTTTAGATCATGTATTCATATATTTATTGAACTGTAGATACCAGAGGTGAGAGTAAGTCACACATGTGCAAGTCTCAAATCCTTAATTGTGTGACTACGTCCCCCACCTCTGGTAGATAACATGCAAATATATGCAGAGGCATAGTGATGCTGTCTCCACTCACGTGCACTGTACTCTTTTCTGGAGTTCAGCCACCAATCTGCAGTCCAGCTCACAGGCCACCACCTGCAAGAATACCAGCTCCTGTTATGACTGAACAGTGATTATCAATTAGTTGACACTTTCGACTACAATAACACTCGTTGGTGAATTACCTGATTACAGATTTAGATTCACACTTTGTACCTCCATCTTAGTTTTTAGAGGTTTTTGTGTCTCTAGATGTTTCTGGTTTTTGCAGTTTCAACAAAAAAAAAAAAGAGATGATGACATCATCATGCTTTTTGATGCTCTCACCTTCTTGGCTTTCTCCAGCAGTTTCACTGTCATGTTACCAGTACCAGGTCCCACCTCCAGAACCACATCTGTCGGCCTCAGGGCAGCCTGAAAAACACAGCCACAATCATGGCTTACAAAAACTCAGCATCGTGACTGTCTCTGTACAGTCTTTTATGTGTAGATTTGTGTTTTACTGTAAATGAATTGTGCAGAACTTCTCAGTGTCGGAGTGCACCCAAGCAGTACCTTCTCAATGATCCCGTTGACAACCAGTGGATTCTTCAGGATGTGCTGACCGATGCCGGTGTTGAACATGATCCCTGCAACAGACGGGATGGGGACACTTTGTACTGGGTTTGTGGGATGTTCATGAGTAAAGTGTTCTGTATTATTAATTTCAAATCTAAATCAAGGGCCCTTGCATAAAACAGGCTTTAGACATCATGCCTCTTAAAAATGTTTTCTGGGGGAGTTTTTCCTTATCTGCTGTGTGGGGGTCAAAAGGACAGAGGGATGCTGTCTACTGTAAAGCCCTCTGAGGCAAATTTGCTGCACCAGTGTGAGGTCTGACAATCACTCTGAGGATTTCATCCTGGTACCTAACAGCAGTCAGGGTACTGTTGGCTATGACCTGGGGGTCAGTGTGACCCTCCAAGGATATGCCTCCCCATACCATCACTGACCCACCACCAAACCCGCCATGCTGGATGATGTTACAGGCAGCATAACATTCACCACAGCGTCTCCAGACTCTTTCATGCCTGTTACATGTGCTCAGAGTGAACCTGCTCCCATCTGTGAAGAGAACCATCCTGGAGGAGCCGGACTACCTGTGCAACCTGACTGAGCTGCAGGTACCGCCTCATGCTACCAGTAGTGACAGGGACACTAGCAGAACACAAAACTAGAGCAGAATCAGTCAGGTAGGATAAGGAGAGAGCAACTGTCTGTGGACACTACATATAAAACCATTTTCTTTTTGGGGGCTGTCTTGCTTTTGCCTCTCCATTGCACCTGTTGTCACTTTTATTTGCACCAAAGCAGACACTGATTCACAATCACTTGTGCTTCCTAAACGGACAGATTGATATCCCTGAAGTTTAACTGACTTGGTGTTCCCTTAAATAGTTTGAGCAGTGTATTTATGTATATGCGAAGAGTGAAACCTGGGATGATGACTAATTTTTGTACATTGTTTTATTGTGGTTATGTTTGAGTGAAAATGATAGTCGTGTTAATATTTCCAGTTACAGACTTTGGTAGATTTATAGAAACTAAATATCATCCTCTATTCAAGACACAACTAATACCCAAACAACTTGGCCATAGATACTTATTCAACCTCACACTTGATTAGCTATAGTTTTGACATTAGCTGATTATTTGGTGGCTACTTTGTGAGCCGAAATAACCACAAGACATTTGACAATTCAACAAGTACCTTAAAAATGCGGTGTATGTATGTGCACTTGCAGGGAAGTCAGGCCACGTAAAATAACTATTTTCCTGTATTGAGTTTGGCGTCAGTCTCACAGAAAGTCAGCGTTATTAACTGACGTAAACAAATATTTAATGTCAACGCAGGCGACAGAGCTGACTACAAGTCTCATTAATGTGTGGTCCTTAACTCCGGTACGGTAACAAGGTTGAAAACTGTTTAATATATGCTGTAATTATATGATGATGAACTTTAAAGCCCATTTCCTTCAGCAGCTGACAGTGATGTTTGCTAACATGCTAATGCTAACCGCTTCCTTGGAGACACGTACCTTGGTTCTTCACCTCCTGGTGCTGCCTGCTTTTCTTCTCCGCTTTGACTTTCGGCATTTTCCCTCCGTTTTATTCCGATTAAAGATCAAGAAATCTTAATTTTAAACAATTATTTAAACTATCTGCCTGGGCAGAGTAAACACGTGTAACCCCTTTTTCTTCTTCACTGACGGAATGTGCAGTAGGTTTAAAATCTCTGCTGGCGTCGTGTATCGCCCTCTGGTGGCTGCTGGACGTCATCTACAATGCACTCACAAATCAAGCATACATGCTGGTTTTAGCAGTTTTATTGATTATTTATTTGACAACACAACACAGACACATATAAATATGAGAGAAATGGAGTTGGAGTTTAGTCAGAGATGGGAAATTCCTCCAGCGTCATGGCGATGTCTCGAAGTTTGGGATCATCCAGCCAGTTGACTTTACAGGCCAAGAGGATGCCCTGAAGAAAAACACACATTAACCCCCTGAGATCTGAGCTTTGGTTTGATATTCATTTTTAATTGCTCCTAACTATGTGGGATAAGTAGGACATGACAAGTATAAAACTAAGCACTGTCTTCGAACAGTAAGTAGTTTTTGCAAAAAATGATATCCTCATACGGAGACAAGGGGTTTATTTTTAATAGTCATGAGTGTGTAATTAACTGTAAAACTGTTGTTTCAATGCCTGAAAATTGTTGTGCAAAAACAAAATTATAAACTATGCAACACTTGTTCAGTGTTTTGTAAGTCTTAGGGTTAGGGGTCACTGTTCATGTCTAAAACTGTTCAAAAGTCTTCATTTCATTACCTGAACACAGCTTTGCAAAAACAAAATAGAAAATAATGCAACATATCTAAAAGCCTTTTGATTTGTTAATATTGTAACTCTGTATGGATTTTCCCTGCTCCATACTCCAAGCTAGGAACATCCTTTTTGTCTGTAGGAACAGTCAAACTGGTCTGTGTGAAATGCTGCGATAATATCGTAATAAAGTCCCAATGTCCTCACGAGTACTTTCTAATTAACAATGTACTAGCTTGTTACTATCACTAAAATTGCTCAAATGTGTGTGCCATATCAAATCCCAAATGTTATTTATCGTAGATAAACAAGTTTCAACCATAAAATTTGATCAAGTTTTGAACCTTGTCTACTTTTGTGTCAGGATAGTCAGCAAACAAGATGGCAGAAATGGCTGCCATCTTGTTTTTGTGTAAATTAGTGTATTGTGCTCTTGCTACCACTAGATAGTGCATAAAGTGCCCACAAATGCAGACATCAGGTCTCTGCAGCAAACCCAAAATCTAACATTCTCATGTGAGGATGCAGGGTGAGATTTCATTGTCGGCATTAACCATTTTCAAACATTGTACCGACAGACAGTGTATTATCTTTAACACACATCCTGTACAGTTTATTTACCCTGAGGACATTCTGTGTCATGATGGTCATCTTTTTGTATTTCTCCAGGTTCGCCTGGCCTTTCTCCAACGCAGCTTTGTACTTCTCTGTATCTGGGTGCTCTTTCTTGGACATCAACTCTTCCATCTCTTTCATTTTCTCATGTGTGAGTCGCTTCATCTCTATGTACACACAAAACATTTGTCAACAGACGTCACCATTGAAAAACTAAATCAAATTCTAATTTTGTTGTGAACCACAGAACATACTTAGCCTCTTCTTCTGTATTTCTGTGATGTCATCTTGAAGATCTTTTGTCTCCTGTTAACAAAACACAAAGGAATCCGGTACAGGATAAATTATCACAGAAACATATTGATGAATAAAACAGTACAAAATACAAGAAACCAAACTTATGATCTCTTCTGATCATAGAGAGTCTGGCATCAGAACTTAAAGACCCTGCTTTACACCATGAATATGTCCTAAACTGTCTTGAATAACAAGGTCATAAAGAGGGTAGTTTACAACTCTTTCCAGCTACAGTGTTAATACCAGTCAGAACCAGATTTCTTCCCCTTGCATATCTCAAGAAGTTGAGACACCTCAAGGTTTTCTTAATCTGTCTCTCTATGATAGGCTGCCTGATTGTCCTCATACATCAGAGGGTATGACGGTCACTGAGGCCACAAAGGTTGAGGGTGAGTTAACCATGATTCAGCAGTTAAACATACATCTGTTACACCTTTAAAGGGTAACTTTGGTATTTTTCAACCTGGACCACATTTTCACATGTTTTTGTGTCTAAGTGACGAATGGAGACAACCATTTTGAAACTGATCCAGTATTGAGCAAGAGTGCTGCAGCTGTCAGCAACAAAAAGGGACTGCAATGAAACCACTCAGGGTTTATTCGCACTGTGAGTTTACATCCACTAAAACTGCTTGTTTTTGCCACTGACAGGCTCAGATTGTTATTTTAAGTGTCTGACAACATTATGGAGAGGATCCCTACAGAGATTAATGTTATTGTTTAAGAGTAAGATCCTTTTTGTTTAGTCAGAAACAATCCCCAAATCGCTATTGCTAAACCCACTAGACTACTTTTAAATAAAAATATTTTTATCACGATAAAACACACTTAGGTTAAAGTTGACAGAAACAAAATGAAACTCAAAATTGATTTGTGTCTCCACTGTTCCAACAATCACCAACTCTGGTTTAGTTGAAATAAACCCTTAATTCACACTGTTAGATGTGAAAATATGCTGCCTCTATACCGTTAAAATTACTGTTTATATACATGGAGTTTGGTGAGTTTGGGTTGTTTCTGGTTAAACAAAAAGGATCTTAACCTTCAACAAAAAGTCTATCGTAGTAGGGATCCTCTCTATAAAGACTGTCAGTTGCAAAAACAGGCACTTTTATGTCCCAAATAGTTACACTGCAGCCTGTTTTTATGAAGGTGGCTCGCTCAATACTAGTTGACCAATTTAAAAAAAATAAATAAATAAAAAATGTTGCTGCCATTAGTCACTTAAGACACAAAACCATGGAAATTGGGTCCAGGCTGGGAAAATAAATATATAAGTTACCAGTTAAAAGTGCTCTATGTAACTCAAATACTGACATTTTTGGGTTGGTGGTTCAGTCTGGATATTAAACTAAATATTGCTACATATTATATATGAGATTGTTTTTAACACGGTTTCAATGCAGACAAACACTAAATATATACAATACAATGAAATATGAGGCTGCTTACTTGCTGTAGTTGTTTTATTTGTGAACAAAGAGCCATGCAGCGATCATTCACAGCTTTCAGGTCACTAAGAAAAGCACAAAGATTTGACACATAATCATCAAAATAATTCAAATATATATATGTAAATTGTTTCAATATGTTGTTAACTGACTTACACTGCCGCTGAGTCATTCTGTTTCAGTTTTTCTCCGATGGCGTGCCATATCTGCATCCTGAAAGACACAAGTTAAATTAATGATTGGTCAAAGTTAACCAAAGTTCACTGCTTCTATGTGATACTTTTATATAACGTGAAAAAATGACTCTTCACAGAAGATAAGGCGTCGGTTTACCTGTGCAGTGCCAATGTGCTGTTAAAATGAACTGCCTTGACTCTTTCCAACTCATTGACATACTCAGGCCTGTAACATTTGATAAAAAACAACTCATTGACATACTCAGGCCTGTAACATTTGATAAAAAAAAAAAAAATGTTAACAGTACATATTTTGAAATCAACTCTAATTTTACATTTGGATTAAATTCTACACCCACATTAAAAAGGCTATTTATATTTTCAAAAATACTCACAAGTCTCTGTCAGCTTCAGATGTGCTGCACGTTCTCTTACTTTTTCCTGTTACAGAAAACAATATTAATGCTTTGTTTGTGCGCTTGATGAAAATTTAATATGTTGGGAAAAAATGTTCATAGTTGCAAACCTGCATGAAGCTGTACTGCCATCTCGAAGCACTGATTGGACATCTGCTGTTTTATTCTGAAAAATAGTAATTTCAGCACTTATGAATAAGACAAGATAGAAGAAAGCACACTGGTGTTAGGGTGTGATTCATCAAATAAACCAGCACTAAGCCACTGTAAACTGAGTAATAACAGAAGTGTTAAAGCAGATGTGGAGGGAGAACCTCAGCAGGTCTGCAGGTTTCTGTCCAGTGGAGCTGTCAGGAGCAGGACCATCATTCAGTGCCACAGCCTCCACCATGTGGTTGAGTTTTCCCACGTTGTCAGATGGGTCCATCACAGATTAGTGAAGGTGTCTGGAGGTACAAATCAACCCAGTTATGTCACATCACCTGGGATTGATTCAAGGAGCCTAACCAATGTATTGCTGCTGACCCAAAAGAATGACTTACTACTCGTGTCTTACTGCATTTTCTAATGTATTAAGATCAGGGTAAATCTGATTCTTACTACAAGGTATAAAAGGCAAACACACAGAGTGAAATATAATTGTCAGAAACTAGTGAACTAGAATGAATGTACAATGAAATGTTTTTACTTGATAATTGTGCTGCACACTATAATAGCATTACAATATTTATAGAGAATTATTTTGATTCAAACCTTGAGTAAAAGCTATTTAAACAAGCTAAATATACTGCATTACAAGTATTCACCATAAGTGTTATAGCTGCATATACGTATGTATCAGAGGATTATATTTACTGATGCATTTACATCACATTTTAAAGTTGTCCCTGGCTGAAGTGAAGAAAATGAACTGCTTTACAAACTGCTGCATAACCTACAAAATGCTTTACAATTTCTAAGATGATCATATTACCAAAAAAAGTCACTCGGGAAAAATTTTAGTAAGTAGAAATGTTTGTGTATAAGAATGCGAAAGCCTTAATCTGCTAATTGATTGGTAACTATTGCAGTCAACTAACGTTGGTTATATAATAAGCAGGTAAAATGTACAATATTGGCCTCCAGTAGAAGTATACAAAGTGGCAGAAAATTGAACTACTCTATGCACAAGTACTAAAGTACCGACAACTGGGTCAATGTAAACTCCACCCTTGTTAATCCGAAAGTTTAATGCTAACGTTATAGATGCATCTGTCAAAGTCAACATCCCCTTGTACATTTGGCAGATTATTTTGAGGAACACTGAGAGGTTCTGCACATTAATGATGTAAATTAACAAACAGAAGTGGGTTATAATGTCTTACCTTGCTTAATAATGGTAAACGTTACCTGTGAATTAAAGTTAAACACAGCTAAAGGTACTAACGTTATTATCTCCTCCTTTGACACTAACACTTGGTAATTACCGTTAACGTAACGTTAGTCACTTCTAACGACTGTTTATTAAAACTTTGACAATAACTTTAAAAAAACGTCCAGCTGCTGTCACAAATGAAGCATTGTTTGTCCAAAAAACACACTACTTGTCTATTGTATATGTTATAAACACGTTAAATTGCTCTCTCGTTTTGTTTACATCCGCTTTCAGATCGAAACCCCGCCAGGAAGTGGCGTCACGTTACTTCCGGGCCGTCTTCCTGATTTCTACAGCAGGTGAAGCAGCGCCTCCTGCAGGCCAAGAGTCAACAGAAAAAATTCGTTAATAAATTATGCATTATTCCCCAATAGTTTCTCCGTGCCAGTTTACAAACCTTTTATTTGATATAGTACCAAAAAAAGTAAAAGAAAATAAATAAAACAAAACAGTAAATAAAAACATTGATTTTGATAATTTCCCAAAACGTCTGTAGTGGTATTATGAATTTCAGAAAAAACATAAATAAATATATGAAATTACCATTTATGCACGAATAATAATAATAATAATAATAATGATCATAAATATTGAATATATTTTATTAGTATTAATGTTATTATTATTATTATTATTATTATAAAAATGTGTGTATATCTATTTTATAGATTAATTTACTAAACCGATTATTATTATCTTTACAGCATTATCTTTAAAGCTCTACAGCAGCCATTTTTGGCGAACACCCCACAATTCATAACAGAAATTGTGATCCGCCTCGCCTTGAGCATCACGGGGCTGCAGCAGCAGCCGTGAATGTGGAAGTGACCGTGCTCGGTGGGTTTACAGTAAAAATGGCTTCCTCAATCTCGTGAGATTATCGTGCTCTTCAATCAGTGACGCACGATTAGAGACGAACAACAGAGCTGTTTCTGAACTCTGCACAGACACGTTGCCGAGTCGACGATGGAGAGCAAGAAGAGAAGGGTATGATCATGAGCAGCGTTTAGTTTCGCAAAGGCATAATTATGCATGTTGCACTTGTCCTGTCTGTCTGTCTGTCTGTGTGACATTGTGAACGTTGTCTTTTAACACTATTGTGCAAACAGACTGCACGCCTTAAGAGCAGTTAACTGATTGATACAAATGTGCACCCTATAGTTCATCCAACATGTGAAATGCAGTAGCCTATAGGGAGGTTTAGAAGAATATAAAATGAACAACCAAATCTCAACAAGTGCTTCTGGACAGAGGACAGTGGAAGTTCACTCCATTCGTAGTTTACTGCCTTCATGATAACAAGCAACACTGTTTAAAACATGCAAGTTGTGAATAGTGTGTGAGCTCCTCTCTATTCTAATAGACCTGTTAAATTAAACATGAAGATGTCACTTACAGTGTTTAATAATGAATAATAGTAGCTGTGGATATTTATCATAGTTTTACTGTTTGCTTTGTGATAATTTCTTTCACTCGGGGCCAGTTGACCTCAGCTTTATGCAACAGAATCAAGATAAACGGATAATAAAGATAAATATACATTTTCAGTGAAGTCTTGTTACTGTGCAGACTGCCTGGAACTTTATCGTCAGGGAGATTAATGGGCTCACAAACTGTAATAGATGCAAAACAAGATATGTTATCATCTTGATATATTATTTGATGAGTATTGTCACCAAATATTACTGATCATGTGTCAGGTGATGAATTTGGGGGCTAAATACTTTTTATATTCTGATCAACACTGTGAGAGAGGCCTGACAAAAAGCTCTATGTGTATGTGTGTGTGTGTGTGTGTGTGTGTGCATTCAGGGTATCTTGGAGCGACTAAATGCTGGAGAGGTGGTTGTAGGAGATGGAGGTTATGTGCTGCAGTTAGAGCGACGTGGATATGTGAAGGCAGGACACTGGACACCTGAGGCAGCTGTTGAACACCCAGAAGCAGGTGCTGCACGTCACCCACTCCTGTCAAGCATAATTTGCATATAATGTTTTTGTATTTTACATAAAAGCCGCTCTCTCTGTGCTTCTCATCAGTGCGACAGCTGCACAGAGAGTTCCTGAGAGCAGGAGCCAATGTGATTCAGACGTTCACCTTCTACTGCAGTGAGGACAAGCTGGAGATAAGCGGCAACGTCCCCAACATCACTGTAAGTCTGCCCCAATGTACCTGATGAAAATGATTCCTACATCAGTCTGGTATCACAATCTGCTCTCGTCTGACCCAGGGGGCCCAGATCAATGAGGCAGCCTGTGACCTGGCGAGGGAGGTAGCCAATGAGGGTGATGCGTTGGTCGCTGGGTGCGTTTCTAAGACTCCCTGTTATACGAAGAGTCACAATGAGGCAGAGGTCAAGGCCATCTTTAAGAAACAGATGGATGACTTCCTCAAGAAGGACATTGATTTCCTTATAGTGGAGGTATGAGCAGCACCCAAGAGGAATAACTGTACAACAGATGGTAATGTGCATAAGTACTTCTTGTTAATGATTCAATGCACCCTCCTCCTGCAGTTCTTTGATCACGTGGAGGAGGCAGCGTGGGCAGTGGAGGTGCTAAAGACCAGCGGTAAAGCGGTGGGTGCATCACTGTGCATCTCCCCTCATGGAGACATGCAGGGAGTCCCACCTGGAGAGTGTGCTGTCAGGCTGGTCAAAGCTGGTACGCTGACCTTCTGTGTTGCCGTACTTCAACAAGAAATAAATATTTTTGCAGGTGTGCAATCTAAATATGTTTTATGTGTGTGTGTTCATGTGCAGGAGCTGACATTGTTGGAATAAATTGCCACCTGGACCCTCTGACGTGCGTTCGTACAGTGAAGTTGATGAAAGAGGGATTAGAGAGAGCTGGTCTCAAAGCACATCTCATGATCCAGCCGCTGGGCTTTCACACACCTGAGTGCAACTTGGGTGGATACACCAGCCTACCTGAGTACCCCTTCGGTCAGTATTTGTGTTTTATCTTTTGTGCAGAACAAAAAGACTGTTATTCATTCAATTGCAGACTTATATATTTGACCCTCCTCTCAGCACTGGAGACCAGAGCAATGACCCGCTGGGACATCCATAAATATGCCAGAGAGGCTTACAATGCTGGAATTCGCTACATTGGGGGCTGCTGTGGATTTGAGCCCTACCATATCAGAGCTATAGCAGAAGAGGTGGCTGCAGAGAGAGGATTCCTCCCACCAGCTTCAGAGAAGCACGGACTGTGGGGAGCTGCTCTGGAGATGCACACTAAACCCTGGGTCAGAGCCAGGTAAGACTCAGCAGAACACTCGCTGCTCTTTTCAAATTGGGCATCATTTTTACAAAAAACAGCAGACAGTAGGACAAGATGACAGTAAGAACATTTCTGCAACTCAGCAGACAGTAGGACAAGATGACAGTAAGAACATTTCTGCAACTAATCTGCCAACGTTTGTCTCAGGTCTCGTCGAGAGTACTGGGAAAACCTGTTGCCTGCCTCTGGACGTCCCAAATGTCCCTCCATGGCCACAGCAGAGGATGATTATGAAGAACAGCTGAAATCTACCACACCATCCTAATACAGTTTGCTCTGTTTTTTATATGTCTGATCAGAGTGTCCCTTTTTTTTAGATCAAGAATGTCAATCAATGATCTGATCTTTGTTTACACAGAGGTTTGTGAAATATGTTGTTGGCTACTGTTTCAGAACTCAACAGCCCCTCATTATTTGGTCACTCCAGTTGGCTTGGCCTTATTATACTTAACTTCATCATTAAATTGGCCGCTTTGTTTCTTTTTTATTTTCTGTAACTGTATGCACTATTCCTAACCTTTATAACTAATACATAGATTGTACACAGTCGGCCTTAAACATCATATCAGTTGTAAAACATCTTCTTAGGTTTAATCATATCGGTTCATTGATTGTTGTAAATTGCTGTGAAATATTTTCACCTAATAAATAAAGACATAAAATTCTCTTTTTTCAATAATGGCTTTTTTTTTCTTTGTAAAATAGCGCTACTATAGGTTTGTCAAGTGAAGAAGCCCAACTAAGTGAAATGCAGTCTGTGTTTCACATTTCTGGCATTGCTGTGTATTAGAAGTTGAATTAACCCTTCGCCTACAAATTATGACCAGTGCACTAAAGTGTTTTTTTTTTGTTTTTTTTAAGCAATTACTCCAGTACTCTACTGCAAGTAATACTTTGACTCAGCAACTTTCACTTGTATTGGAGTCATATTTGAGCAAGAGATCTATATTTTGACTCAAGTAACAGACTACACCCCTGGGTGCATGTGTAAATGCACCCAAAACGCGTATATAAAGGCGTGGATGCTTCATCTGTCCTTTGATTTAATGCATCAATTCCTCGTTCAGATTTTTACATGTGGTCTAACTCAGGAGAATTGGTGTGGTTTTTATATTAATTGTATTTTAATCATTTAGAAATTCAGCTTTATTTATTCAGCTGAAGGGGGCGGGGAAAAGGTATGCTGCTGGTATGTATATTACTGGTCTCTGTGCTGACAGCTACAGTTTGCCATAAGTCAGTCGCAGTACTGTGTGCGATCCCTGATTCATCTCAAACGAGCTCACTCTCAGTTTTCCAAGTTTTGCAAGCTTGCCAGGATTTTATCGAGGATGGAGAGCAAAAGGAGGGTGAGTCAAGGAAACATAATTAGTCACCTCGCGGTTTGAAATCGTGAGTGAAACTAGTGAAACCAAATGAGAAGACGCGGTTACAGAGTGAAACTTTCAGACATAATGCGAATTTCACTGCGGTTTTATAGACTTGAGGATTTAGATTGAGTCTTGAACTTGTGTTGTGTGGGAATTCGTTGACATAAAGGGGGTCACCACCTAAATGAACACTTCTAATGTTATTGCTATGACCTAGGAATGTTTATGAACATGAGCTACTTTCTCTCAAAGCCAGAAGCCAGAGATGTAAGTCTCAAACTTGAGATGTCATAGGGTTTAAAGTTTGGAGCTGCCCCATAGACAATGAATGGGAGCCTGATTTTGTGTATTCACAAATGTTTTCTTTTTTATACACAAATGAGCTTTATTCTATTGTAATGTTCTCAGCTCTGAAACTGAAAATGCACCCATATACTCAGATCAGTCCCCTGGGTGCTCTCAGTGTCATCTCATCCTTCACCATTCATTGATTATGGAGCAGCTCCAGACCTAATACTTCATGACATCACAAATGTGAGTTTTAGCACTCTAGTTTTGGATTTTGGGACGAAATTGTAAATGTTAAATCTTTTTTTTGGACAGTCTTAAACCATAGGAATACAGTATGAATTTTGAAAATAGGCTCAGTTCCCCTTTAATTGTCAAAGTTACCAGAGCAATTTAAAGTCTCCATTCCAAAGAACAATTTAATGCAAATTGTAAGCATAAAATGTTTATTTATTTATTTTAAGTGCACTGAGCGCAAGTCATAGCTACACAGTAATATTTGGATAAGCTGAAATGCAAATTATCAGTTTTCTAGTGGAACATGCCCATGTCTGTAAATTTTTAGTATGAGAGATCAGCAGAAGGACAGATACTTTAACATGTAACCAGCTCAGAATATCATTTCATAGGGTGGCAAACAGTAGGCATGAAATAGCAACAATTGACCCCATTTACACCTTGCAATAAAATTAATTTTGGATGACTGGATTGCTTCCAGATAGTGTTTGATTACATAAAAATAGGCTACAGGCAGTGGTGCAGTAAAGGGGTATACCCTATCAGCCAAAAAGCCTTATAAGGGAGTATACCCACTTTCTCCTTGGTAACCTGTCTATCTCCCTTGTAGAACACCCACCTCAACATTTACTACTGCACCTGGCTGCATGTGTAAATGCACCCAAAACGTACTGAGGAGTTGTGATCCAACCAGCCAAACCACCTCCAGAGGAGGTCAGGGACACATTGTGATCACATTGACCTCATGTGTAAATGCAATCGCCTTTTCAGTCTACATACAGCAACTACCTGGGTGGAGATAGCCTACCTAATCATGCGACTGTTCCAAGCCAACGAGGCAGCAGCGGCCCTCCCTCCTTCACTTGTTTACTAAAGAAAACAGCCGGTGCTTTAAGATGATTGTCAGAGATATGATCAAATCATCCTGTCTGAGGTGTAACAGGTGGTGTGTTTCACATACAATCACTCTTGGAAAGAGGATCTGACAGGCAAAGAAATTTGGTCTGCACAGTTCTTACTAGCTGGACAGAGCGACAGGATCTCAATGTAGACACTGGGGACACACATTAACACCAGGTGTAAATATGATCAGGTTTAATCATATCTAGACATAATCTGGTATAATCTGGATACCAGATGCATTTTATTGTGAGCTGTAAAGAGGGTCAATGTGACATATTCACAAATGTTTAACGCGTTTGCCGGCTTGTTCAGGATGCGTTGTAACACTGTGAGAGACTCAAACCGTCTCCAAATGACCTTCAAACCTTATTTATTTCAAATGAGCAGAGTTTATCATGACATTCCTGTTTTAGACACTTCATACCTGAACTACTTCTCAAGTGAGCTCTGCGTTTCAGTCTTTAGCCCTGAGGGGATATTTGCAGTATGTTTGTACATGCATGCTCTTTGTGAGTGCAGTAACTGTCTGCATGTATATGTGTGTGTGTGTGTGTGTGTGTGTGTGTGTGCGCATTCAGGGTATCTTGGAGCGACTGAATGCTGGGGAGGTGGTTGTAGGAGATGGAGGTTATGTGATGCAGCTTGAGCGACGTGGATATGTGAAGGCAGGACACTGGACACCTGAGGCAGCCGTTGAACATCCTGAAGCAGGTATAAACCGGCCCATTGCTGGATGAACCGGTTAGGGGGCCCAGGGACAAAAATCTGTTGGCATGCAGTGAATTTAGGACTTTTGGGGCCCTCTCTTAACCTGATAAATAATCCACTTTTACCCTTGCCCCATATTATTAATCACAAAGATGCAGTTCTCTGTTCTGTAATTTATTAAGATCACAGAATTAAGGCCCTTTACATCCGTGCAAAATCTATCTGCCTCACTTCTTCATAAAGGATCCTCCTCTGTCTCTCTTTTTCTGTCACTGTCAGTGCGGCAGCTGCACAGAGAGTTCCTGAGAGCAGGAGCCAATGTGATTCAGACGTTCACCTTCTACTGCAGTGAGGACAAGCTGGAGATGAGCGGCAACGTCACCGACATCACTGTCAGCACAAAACCTAAGTGAACAACAGCATTATTCTGTTTACATCACATGATAAAAATTATCCTCATATCAGTCTGCTCTCGTCTGACCCAGGGGGCCCAGATCAATGAGGCAGCCTGTGACCTGGCGAGGAAGGTAGCCAATGAGGGTGATGCGTTGGTCGCTGGGGGCGTGTCCCAGACTCCCTGTTATGCGAAGAGTCGCAATCAAACTGAGGTCAAGGCCATCTTTAAGAAACAGATGGATGACTTCCTCAAGAAGGACATTGATTTCTTCATTGCAGAGGTATGACTAGCAAGAGGACTAACTCTGGAGTTATTTTAAAGGGAAATAACTTTGTAAAAATCAATTTTAATGTGCTTAAACCTGCATTGATCAGTATTTATTCATCTAAACAATAAATCAGATGACTAATATTAATGAATAATGATGTAATAATGACTGTGCAACTCTTTTTTTCTCTGACAAACTCTGATAAACCCACTGTGCATTGTCGGTGATTTATTTTTCAGTGCTTCTTTTTTAAATCGAGCTTTATTGATTGCATGCATATTTTTTCCTGCAGTTCTTTGATCACGTGGAGGAGGCAGTGTGGGCAGTGGAGGTGCTAAAGACCAGCGGTAAAGCGGTGGGTGCAACACTGTGCATCTCCCCTCATGGAGACATGCAGGGAGTCCCACCTGGAGAGTGTGCTGTCAGGCTGGTCAAAGCTGGTACGCCGACCTTCTGTGATTCCGTACTTTAAGTTGGCAATGATGTATGATGAGGAGTACAGTTTAAATGATTTATATGTGTGTGTGTGTGTGTTCATGTGCAGGAGCTGACATTGTTGGAATAAATTGCCACCTGGACCCTCTGACGTGCGTTCGTACAGTGAAGTTGATGAAAGAGGGATTAGAGAGAGCTGGTCTCAAAGCACATCTCATGATCCAGCCGCTGGGCTTTCACACACCTGAGTGCAACCACACTGGATACGTCTCTCTACCTGAGTTCCCCTTTGGTCAGTATTTTATTTTGTGTAGGACGAAGTAAAAAAGATATTTTAAAATTGTAAATGGTGTTAAGAAAGCAAACTTTCTTTTGTGTATTTAAGCATGTAGAGTATGTGAGTGTAGAGTTCATATTGCTACCTTTTTAAACACCCTCCACAGTTTAAAGAGAGCTTTGATATGATACTCATATATTTGACCCTCCTCTCAGCACTGGAGACCAGAGCAATGACCCGCTGGGATATCCATAAATATGCCAGAGAGGCTTACAGTGCCGGAATTCGCTACATTGGTGGCTGCTGTGGATTTGAGCCCTACCATATCAGAGCTATAGCAGAAGAGGTGGCTGCAGAGAGAGGATTCCTCCCACCAGCTTCAGAGAAGCACGGACTGTGGGGAGCTGCTCTGGAGATGCACACTAAACCCTGGGTCAGAGCCAGGTAAGACTCAACAGAACACTCGCTGCTCTTTTCAAATTGGGCATCATTTTCACAAAAGACAGCAGACAGTAGGACAAGATGACAGTAAGAACATTTCTGCAACTAATCTGCCAACGTTTGTCTCAGGTCTCGTCGAGAGTACTGGGAAAACCTGTTGCCTGCTTCTGGACGTCCCAAATGTCCCTCCATGGCCACACCAGCTAATTAATAGGAGGGAGGATATCATTAGCTGAAATCAAACACAATCACCTGTCTCTACTGTACAATATTCTGTATAGCAACAGTACAACTATGTCTTATTCCTTACACATCTAATCAGATGACATCAATACTGTAATAGCAAGTATACATAAAACAAAGCTGGTAGTTTTAATTATCACTGCATTTATTAGTTGTAAAACATCCTCACAGGCTCGTTATATTTCTTGTCAGAATGCTGAAATTTGCTGCTTTTTATGTTTCATTAAAAAATATACATTTTGTCCACTATTTCAAACAATGTTGTTTTTTCAAATGTAATGCTTTATTTTTGTTATTCCGGGAAATTTTGAGCATAAGTGATAGCATGGGGCAAAGTCTTCCTCTATCACTCTGTCCCACACACGGCTCTTTTCATGTTACTCATTATCAGCATGGGATTTATACATAACGCTGTATCAGGGTCAGGTCAGGGTAACTCAGGACACAAATAGCTGTCTACTGTATCAGGGTAAACGTTAGGTGAAGTAAGGACAGTTACCTAACCTTTACCTTGACTCAGCCATAGTGAGGTAATAAAAGTTTATATAAAGGCTATGATTATGTAAATATGTATAAATGTTGCTACAGCACATTTTAGACCTTAGAAGTGTTAATTTGCCAAATTTACAAATTCAGTGGTGGAGCAGGAGAAGCTAGAATGTCTGCAATCAAAGACCTTTTGCACAATATTAGAAGATTATTTGACAATTTTATCCTGATTGTAGAGAGCACTTGTGTTGAAGGTTGTGCCACTTTGCAAAGATGATAGGTTCCACCGAGATTTGAACTCGGATCGCTGGATTCAGAGTCCAGAGTGCTAACCATTACACCATGGAACCACACATACCTTTGAAGTAGCTAAAATTGAACACACAACTTCAGGTCCTAAGTCTCAAACTTTGAGTTTCAAGGCCGAAACAACTCATAATGTCCCCTTCACCAAACGTAATGCCATTTTTACATCAGACTTATAATACATTACATTTACAAAAATCATAAATGCTTTTTCAAATTTCTGTTTATTTGTTTTTTTGTTGGAAGTTGTTGCAGCTCCATCTGTGATTTTTGACCTTAATGTTTTGCACGTTGGTTTTTCTACACAACCAAAAAAATTTTTGGTGTCTTGTTTTCTAACTGGCGCTCCCTAACGTAACGTTGGTTCTTCATGGTTCTCGCCTGATACTTGGTTGGATTGGTTCAAACAAAGTGGATCTGGGGGATTAAGTGTCGAGTTGCTGGGAATGAAAAGTGTCATCATTAGCTGATTCAGGAGATGAAGGGACCTGAACTTATTTGTGGCACACTTTTAAATAACAAACTTTTAAATCTTTAGGCTTGGAGAAACTCTGAAGTATTTCAAGTCGAGGGGCTCCAGTCCAAGTGAAGTCACAAGTCATTGATGTTACAGTTCAAGTTGTGTTGCAGGCCTTTTTTGATTTTGTCAAGTCAAGTCTAAAGTCATCAAATTTGTGACTCCAGTCTCCTCTAAACTCAGCCAGCCCTTTTCCTCTGTGATCCCGATGAACAATACAAAGTATGGCTGAGTTAGAAGTTTGATGCAAGTTTTCTGTTAAATTTTAACAATGATTTGAGCATCTGTCTTACTCATACCATTTCATACCAAGTCTTTTCTTAAAATGTTTAACTGCACTAGACAGCATACAAAACCCTCACTCCCAAAAAGGAAAAAAACTAGAAAGATGTAGCCCACTACAAACCAGTGATTAAATTTGCTGTCATTTGATCAACTTATGCATTTGGATAATGTGGAGTTTATATATAAAAAGTATTTTAAAATGTTTTTGTCTTATTTACTGTTGTTTTAAATGTTGTCATCACCAAGAAAGGGAGAACAGTATCAAGCATACTCCTGCAGAGCTGCTTTGCTTCATGCATGTAGAATTCAAGTACATAAATAAAAACTGTAGACAAAAATGTCTATTTGTTTATTTATTTTTGATTTATTGATTCATTCAAACATATATGTAACATAATGTATTGGTCAAAAAATGATAATATAAATTAATTCATAAATAAATAAATACAGCACAAGTAAATGTATAAATATGTAAATAAATGTAGAAATATGGAAATAAGAAAATATATAAATATATGTCCAACAAAGTAAATAAATAGGAAAAATAAATACAGAAATAAACAAGTGCTGAAATAAATATGTGAATAAATAAATAAATGCATTAATAGACTAAAAAAGGTTTAAATTTAAGGTCATTAAAGAGGACATCAAGGAATTTATTTCATTTATTTGTATATTTTGGTCCTGTAGTTATTTATTGATACTTAAGTCACTTGTCATGGGACATTCAGCTGTTAACTGACTTATGTCAATGATCCCACATTTATTTTGTAAGTTATTTATGTGTATTGTTTGCTATTTGAATGGTGTGTATGAGCCACTATGTATTTCTTTTATCAGCTACTAGTTGTAGAGAATTCAAGACACCTGATGAACTGGTTATCACCATATGTAAGCGTTACCTTGAAAAACCTTGAGGTTCCACCGAGATTTGAACTCGGATCGCTGGATTCAAAGTCCAGAGTGCTAACCATTACACCATGGAACCCTGCACAGCTACATTTATGTTTTCCTAAGTCAGTATGATCTTAATTTGGCCTTCAAGAAATTGTTAATATCATAGTAAAATAAATTCTGTGCTACACTAAAAGAACTTAGTCTAATTAAGGATTAAAACTTTTTCAGCTGTTTCATGTTCGCTCCACAAAGTTGTCCCTGTCCAACCACATTGTGTTATGGAAGTACAGCTTCCACACTCCTGAGGGCGACAGTTACTAGCCTATTGAGCTGGCGATCAGTGGATAGGTCTATATTTAATAAGCCTTTTATTAGTCACAGATGGAGAACAAGGAATATCAGCAATGTATTTTCACATCTTGTAGGCTCCAGTTCAAGGAATTTAGTCAATGTGCTCGGGGCTTTAGGTGTGGGATGTGCTATTTGTATGATGTTGCTTGGCTCCTCATCATTAGTGCAGCCTATCTCTGTCCTCAAACCCTTCATTTGCCCTTTTATATTTTTATCCAGATGATCATACATCAGTATTTAATAAACTATTGATAAAGAATTTATTAAAGAGGCGACACATTGCACCATAACACATGGTGCAACAGGGCTCATCAGTGCAGAGGCAAACTCTGCTGGAACCCATTTGGAATTTCTCTTAGCATCATTAGAAGTGATGCACCCTGGTGAGGGATTGATTTTCATCCATCAAGAGAATAGTCAAAGGGGAATATTAATTTCAGTTCATGCACCCTGAAAAGGTCCAGCCAATTTGTGTAAACGACAACGACTCATCACGTCTTTCCCACACAGACTAACTCAACAAGTTGGCTTGAGGCATCTCTCTGAGGGCAATTTGCAGCTTAAGCATGTTCCTAATATTTATTTCAGCATTAGAGGTTTTATGAAACAGTTGTTTTTGGACAACATCTTGACAATAATGCATTAATGTTCAACTGGTAAACTGGTTCGACTGGTAAAAATGGTTTGCATCTCATGATTTCATGGCCTTCTGGCAGTAGAATAATTTTTGTATGAGCACATGAACTAACGCCATCACATCACGGTAATAATGTCACTAAATCAGTTATTCACAAACACATTTTGCTGTTTTAAATCAACTGTAATGCAGACATATTGTTCGCATATCCATTATAATAATATATTTATTTGTGCATTTTACTAATATGAGTATTTCTGACAGCTTTATATGCATTTTGTTTTGGACATGGATGGATTACTGTGTACCGGGCACAGGCCATGGGGCCAAAAGTGCCAGTGACCCCCAACCTTAACCTGCAACATGTCACTCAAATTAACAAGTCTCGACCAGGAAGTGACTCATAAACACAAAGTGATGCAAAGGAACTACAAAGAGACACAAAAGACTACAAAGAAACACAAAACAACCACAAGGGCACACACAAACCACAAAAAGATGCTGACAACTAGAAAGATATTCAAAACAACAACACAGTCAACAACGTCTTTTAAACTGTATGTTATGTTTTCTTTTCTTTTTTGGGGGGGTTGTTTTGTTTGTTTGTTTATTATGGTGGTTGGTTCTTTGTATTGTTTTTTGGGCTTTGTTGTATTTTAGGTAGCCTTGTGTAACACCTTGGCTAAGGGAATACAGATGAAAAACTGCCCTTTGGTGAATTCTGACATTTTTATACCATGTGTATTTATTAATTTGCACTGTCCCTTCTTAAATGAACTAAACTACACTGAACTTAAAAAAGCAAAGCCAACAAAAAGTCTGTGTCTCTCACTCCGGTGTAGGTGAGGTGGTGGGGCCCTTTATATATCTGTGCCCAGGGGCCCATTGTCACATAAACCGCCCATGGTTTTGGATGCTGCAGCTGCTCTGCAAAGCATCGCACACTGGTCAACCTGAGACGTCAGCACGTCCCTACGTGCCCTACTGAAGCGGACATACTTATGTTGCCTTCAAATGCTCCACGGACTTACAAAGTCGCTCGCGCTTAGCAGTATTTTGCAAGACTGCAACTTAATTGTGACTTACTTTCCACTTAGCCAGCAATAATGCAGTTTTATAGACGGATTACGGAAATGGCAACAAAATGGTGACGGCTAGTAAAAACGTAAAAAGCTCAGTCTTTACCGCAGAGGCTATGGAAGTTATGGTATTTCCTACAGCACGTGAAGGCAACGTTATTGTTTTGCGTATGTGGTCTTGCTGAGCAAACGATGAAGAAAACATGGTGATGTTGTGAGTGTGGAGACGATGCTAACCTCTCTGCAGACAGTGCGGCTGGATAAACCCTGTCGTCACACTCGTTCCCGGCCTCGGTGTGCTGCATTTGTACGATGCACGCCGCTGTTTCTGGATCCGGCTGGTGCTTTATGATGAGAGAGGAGGTCCGGAGCCGAGACATCGAGAATAACGGAGCAACACAGCTGACAGGCGGGTCGACCAACACACGGTCGCATGTTGTGTGTCAGAGCCGAGTCTTGTGTGGTCGCAGAGCTAACGACAGGAGGCTGGGATAGACGAGGACACATCCGAGAGGAGGCAGGTGGGCCAGAGATGGGGAATGACACCGCACTGCTCCAAAATCCGCCCGAGCGAAGGAGGGTAGCCCTTCAGGCAAAATATCCCCGGAGAGAAAACAGTGTTTGGTAAACGCTGCTCTAACACACACCTTTTTACTACACTGACTCTCAGACAGTGCCAACGTTTGGTTTCGCTGTGTTATTTCTGTCCCATCACTTTGCAGACATGTCCTTCACAATGGAGGATAATTTGGAGTCGGGGTGGGTGGCCGTCCGCCCTAATGCGTTTGAGGAGAAGGAGAAGCATAAATTTGTGTTCATCGTCGCCTGGAATGAAGTGGAGGGTAAATTTGCCATTACGTGTCACAACAGGACGGTGCAGAGGAGAAGCTTTGGCAGGGACACACCGGCGGAGGCGACTGGTCAGGATGGGGACAAAACAAAATGGCTCGAAAGTCCCGTCAGGGATAAAGTATCCAAGAGCCCTAGCAAGGGAGCCAAGGAGGCTGTGGTGAAAGGCTGCAGCCCTAAAACCAAGTCCACAACAAAACCAAGCCCTGTCAAAATCCAGACATCTGCAGCATCCCCTGATAGTCCTGATACTGAGGTGTTGAAAGCACTAAGAGAGGACCAGCTGTCCCCATCACTGGACAGCTTGGACCTGGAGGAACTGGACGGTCTGGGCAGGGAGGACTGCAGCTGGGCCGGACTCTTCTCCTTCCAGGACCTCCGGTCCATCCACCAGCAGCTGTGCTCGGTGAACTCGGACCTGGAGCCGTGCCTCCCGGTGTTTCCGGAGGAGCCAGCCGGGATGTGGACGGTGCTGTTCGGCCCGGCGGAAGTGCCCGAGACCGAGATGGATGAGCTCTGCTACAGTTTACAGATGTACCTGGGCCACGCGCTCGATATATGTGGATGGAAGATCCTCTCGCAGGTGCTGTTCACGGAAAGTGACGACCCGGATGAGTACTACGAGAGCCTGAGCGAGCTGAGGCAGTCCGGGTATGAAGAGGCGCTGAACCGTGCTTCAAAACATCTGCAAGAGGTGAGACTTCCGGTGATCCTCCAACAGGATCCCCATGACCTCATCATCTTGGTATTAACATAGTCACTGCATAGTAACCAATCTCACAGCTGCACATCTGGACAGGTGTCAGCTTTGTTGACCAGACCAGGTTGTGCCACTGAGATGGTAGAGAGGAAGTGTGATGCAGTGGTTATTAGTTTGAGGTAGACACACCTAATATATTGCATCTAGTTGAGCAGCCTACAAACCACTGCATTATACAGGAAAGGTGTGAACTGTAGTACTGTGGTGATGATCTTCATAAGTCACACAACCACAAAAATAAGTATATTTTGATGAGATGACTAATCTTAAACTAAAAGTGTTAAGTATTTTTGCTTCACACAAAAATCTCTGGCAAACTGAGTGTAGACGTGTGGACCATCCAGTAGATGCATCATCAATTAGGCCTATAAATGAGTGTGTGCTCAGTCAGGAAACTGCATAGAGGTTTCATCGGCCTTTGTGTAGCCTAAATTAACCTCTTTATATCAGTACATCAGCCATCTAAGATAGGATCAGCACATGGACTTTTATGAGATAAACCAAACAGTAAAATTTGGTATAATTATTCATGGTTCGTTCATCAAGTACCTAAAGCAGGAAGAGAATTAAGGTCTGTGATAAAAAGGGGTCACCAGAAGTCACAGTATGAAGCAAGGCATGCCACAGTCTAACCCCCATAAGCACAGACAAGACAGAAATACACAGACATGTCCTTTAACAGTTGCACACTGATGAGACAGCTGACAGGGAAAGTGTTTCCTGTGTAAGAAGAATCTTGAGAAGACATCGAGAAGGAGAAAGGAAGAATTTGTCAAGTGCGCACACAC
This sequence comes from Epinephelus moara, assembly GCF_006386435.1. NCBI lineage: Eukaryota > Metazoa > Chordata > Actinopteri > Perciformes > Serranidae > Epinephelus > Epinephelus moara. Next base: position 19,990,405 of record NC_065513.1, read on the forward strand.
ACATACACACAGACACACTTCAAGCACTTCTTTCCTTTTAGAATTAACCTGTTGATGTAATGTGCAGAGTCATCTTCTCAGGTTGCTAACCCTGTCTCATCCACTGTGTGGGAGACGACCCAGGCTGATTCCATAGTAAAGCTGCGGGAAATGGCTGTGTGCTTCTATGTTTTTGACCCTGGACCCTATTTTCACATGTTTTTATGTCTAGCTGACTAATGGAGACAACAGTTTTTGAAACTGGTCCAGCGTTTAGCGAGACTGCTGCAGTTACAGCAGGGAAACAGGCAGCAGTGTAATCTCTACGGGCAGTTGTGCACCATCAATTTACATCCATTACAAGTGTTTCTGCCACTCACAGACTCAGATTGTTTTTTATAAGTGTCTGACAACATTGTGGAAAAGACCCGACAGAGAAATGAAATGTTTTTCCTTACCTTCCATTGATCCTGTGTGTTTTTTAGTCTGTGTAACCAAGTCTCGCTCAAGAAGAAGTCTCGTTCTGAATTCTCACTGACTTTTCCACATTGTTGAAATCAGCTGTATATTTAGTTTTGAATATATATGAAAATCCTTTTTTTTTTTACATCAGTGGTTCCCAACTGGTGGGTCGTGGTCCAAAAGTGGGTCGCTTGTCCATTCTAAATGGACCGCAAGTGACTCACAAACGTGTGAAGTTATTTTGAAAGGCTGTTTCCTGCTGTAAAGTGAGTGAACAACAGACAGCTACTTTTCTCCATTTGTCATTTAGACATAAAAATATTGGAAAACAGGGTCCAGAATGACAAAATACAGAAATTTCCCTTTAATGTAGGTGTGTGGGGGGGAGGGTTAACCCCACATGCAATTTTCAGACATCCTTGAAGTCTTTTCTCTTGTAGAACCAAAAAACACTGTCTGAAAACACTTGATAAAGCATAGATCTCAGGAACCATCCTGAAGTTGTCTCCCACACAGTGGATGAGACAGTCTCAAACTGGGCGGGTTGCTACCAAGACTTTACCTACTGTCAACACTTAGCTGCAGTGTCCTTATTATTCATAGGATAGCCATTTTTAGTGAGCTTTTCTTGCTAGCTTATTCATATATAAAGACTCGAGTAACACACTATATTTAAATGTTTAATGACATCGAGTCACTTACTGCAAGAAGATGTTATATATCAGATTTCTGTCTGTCTCATTTGTTATCATACTGTTGCTGTGAGAACATAGAACAGAAAATACAGGAACAGACAATATTTTTTGACAAGTCAATGTATCAGGAAAGAATTGCTTCAAAAATAGTGATAGATTTGTTATTACTGTAATACTTTTCATTGAAAACATCATATTTATTCAACACATCAGTATTAAAAAATCAAGTATACACATCCTGTAGTTTATTGCGCACCAGAGAGGAGTAAAAAGTATTAGTCTTGGTAGCTAAAGAAGAAATTTAAGAATGTAGAAACCTAAGAATTCAGAGCGTGCAGAGCATTCACGCATGGGTGACAGAAAGTTGATTTTTGACCATGTGTGGTAGTGAATATGAGTGCAAGCATTTTATATGGAGTTATAAACATGTCTTGAAGTCATAATATTAATAAGCATTTATGTGAAACACTTCTATATGTACAATATGATTAGACACAAGCACCAATATGTAAATGATCAACTGCTTTGTATCTGAGACCTGACACAGTGCAGACATAATGCAGACACCATACACACTCCAGGCCTGCTGGAGCTCCTCTTACACAGCAGCAGCAGCAGCAGCAGCAGCAGTAGTGAGTGATTGATTAGCTGCTCTTTATATAAACAGACATTATATTGATACTCAGCAGCTCTCACATTGTCCTACTAATCAATGGGGTTAGATTAATGCAGCCTTGACTTATGGAGCCAGAGAGGGCAAGAGGTCCGCTGAGAGAGCGGGTGAGAAAGAGCATGAAGGGAAGAGTTCGCCATTATTAGCAGCGTAGCATTACTCCTGACTGGCAATATGGTGGATGATGCATTAACTCTGACTGTAATCTGTATTTCTGGAATTATTATCAGTAGTAATGCAGTATGGACCAAGATGATGCAGTTTTATACTGAACAAAAATTTGTATGCAACACTTGCTCCCATTTTCACAGGTTTAAGTTAAAGATCTAAGACTTAATACTTATTTTTTTCTCAAATTTTGGTCACAAATTTGTCAAAATCCATGTTAGTGAGCACTTCTCTTTTTCCAAGATAATCCATCCACCTGACAGGTGTGGCATATCAAGATGCTGTTTAAACAGCATCACTACTACACAGGTGTTTCTTTGGATGGTCACAGTAAAAGGCCACTCTAAAATGTGCACTTTTATCACACAACACAACGCCACAGATGTCACAAGTTTTCAGGGAGCATGTCATTGGCATGCTGAGTGTCCACTGCAGCTGTTGCCCGTGCACTAGATTTTCATTTCACTACCATAAGACATCTAAAATGTCGTTTCTGTAAATTTGGCAGTACATCCGATGATAACAAACTGCTGTCGGGTCCAGACCTTGGTGAGGATGACGAGCATGCAGAAGAGCTTCCCTGAGACGGTTTCTGAAGTTTTGTGCAGCACTTCTTCAGTTGTTGCGGTGGCTGGTCTCAAACACCTTGTAGGTGAAGGTGCTGGAGGTTGAGGTCCTGAGCCAGTGTGGTTAAACATGGTCTGTGGTTGTGAGGCTGGTTGGATGTACTGCCAAATTTACAGAAATTACACCAGAGAAATGGCAGTAAAACGAACATTCAGTTCACGGGCAGCAGCTCTGGTGGGCATTCCTGCAGTCAGCGCGGCAATGGCACGCTCCCTCAAAACTTGTGACATCTGTGGCATTGTGTTGTATGATAAAACTGCACATTTTAGAGTGGCAAAAAAGAAGTCTCAGATCTTTAACTTCAGCCTGTGAAAAATCTGAGCAAAAAAAGTGTTGCATTTAAATTATTGTTGTAGATTAATCAGTACCCTAATAGACTAATATTCATTACAAATGCTGCAAAACTATAAACTAAAATACATGTATCTTTAGTTATCACCGCTTTTTAATAAATTGAAGTAAAGTAAAAAGAATGACTTCATTTTAAGCTTACACTCTTGATGACTTCAGCAGTTTATCATGGTCACAGTACAATACATTTTCTATGTGCTTGTATGTTTACTGTCTTTGCAAAAGTAAGACTGAGTCAAGAGACTACTTCCATGTACACTGATGTGTTTGTATGACTTTTTGGCTGAGGCATATCCTTTTTGCTCCACTTTTGGCAGGGAAATGAGGTTAAGAGTAGCACAGAGGAATCACCCACATGTCATTCCACCCAGCCGGTCCCACACCCACTCCCTCACTGTTCAGAAACACACACCCAAATAAAAAAAAGACAGAAGAGCAGACACAGGAAGCTTTTCCCTCTGCCCTTCCTGAGCAAAAAAAACATTCAACAGTAGAGCCATCAGTTTCACAGATTGTGTGCCAGACAGCCCAAACATATTTGCTCCAGTTGTTTCAATAAGTGTCCCTCACTGTTTGAGATCTCCAGTCTGCTTGAAGGTGTATTCATCCTGAAGATGGAGGAAGAGTTACTGATCTTATTCAGCTCTTTATCACGGCAGATTCTCTGACAGTCGTTCATTCAAACACAGTCTCTATCTCTCTCTCTCTCTCTCTCTCTCTCTCTCTCTCTCTCTCTCACACACACACACACACACACACACACACACACACACACACACATGCTGGCCTATTGATCCTCCCACTCCATTTGAGGGCTGGGTTAATGGTTATTTCAGTGCTTGCTGGTAGCCTGCAGGATTGTTCAGTCTGGCAAAAATGTGTGTGTATTGATCTTATTCCCAGCAGCAGAGAGGACTCTGCTCACTCAGCCGCGGTCTGTGCATTGAGACTGCACTCTAATATACTCCTATTATTTACAGTTACACAAAGTATCCTCTTAGTCTCGCAGTGAGGTGCAAATTTCCGTTCACTGCTGAGTGACGCTGAACATTTAAGTATGTTATTCTGGCTATTGTATACTCCTGATGGGTTAACTGATTTTCTGGCACTGTTATCACACTGTTATACAAATAACAGACAACTTGAAACATCCATATTATAGCCATATTTCTAATTACAAGGGGGATTTGAGGGTCTGACCCCTAACAAGAGTTGGGGCTGGGGGGGGGTGAAACTTTCATATGTAGCCTACTTCTTAACTGTAATTCTAAGTATTACAAGAATTTCCCATATTCATGTCAAGAAGAATCTTTTAAAACAATTTCAGACATCCCTAAAGTGGACCATACTGTTTCTTAACCTTGACATAAGTTGTCTCGTCTTCTTGCCTCACCCCCATCATTCAAGTCTGTGCTCACGTGAGACGTGCAAACCATTAAAGACACTGTATGTGAATGTACAGTAGGTAGCTAATATCTAGCTAGTGTAATACACTGTACTTTCTTACCTTCAGAGTTTTGCTTTGAAGTTACTCTGAAGACTGAAACATTATCCAAGCTACGATTTAAAGGCGTAAACCATTCAAAAATCAAACTTTGTCAGTTGTTTTCTTACCTTCAAACCAGAAAAATAATACACTTTAATAGAAAAATTAAATCCATATTCTACAGTATTTATTCCATAGGAGCCCTCTGTTTTTTACCTATGAATGAATAGAAAAAATGAGTCACTCTAGATTAGTCCTGTGTTATCCATTCATTTTGGTATCGGGGCCAGTACATGATCTATAATGTGGAATGATGATTTATTTTATATGTTACTGTTGACTATTATTTAAAAGTAAAAAGACTGGACAAATTTACATTATTGGTTTGTCTATGCCTGTGATGTTTGTCAGTCACAGCTCTAGATGCTGTATGATAGTAACACCTGCCTACCTCTTTGGCATGTTGATAGTGTCTTTGGTTCGGGTACAGCATTGTGTTGGCCAGTGTGTGATGGGAAATGATGGTCTGCCATTGTGTGCATTTATGTGGGCCCGCCTTGCTGGCAGTTTTGCTCTAGAATTCTTTCTTGTTATCGGTAGGCACCCCATAAGCTGGTTATAGTGGGTTTCGGCATACCAAAGTTCCTAGGCCTGCGAGGTGTCCCGGTTTTAACTTGTGTTCCTGTTCCTTATGTGAAGTTCTACAGTACTTACACAAAGCAGGGGAAAAGTTGAACAAGGTTTTTTGAGAATACAAAAAAGAAACAAAAAGACAAGTCTTTCCAAAATCACATCTCGTACATTCGTTTATCAACTCGATGTCCTATTTCTATAAAGTCTCACCATATTAGCTGATATTATACACTTCAACACAGCATAACATGGCCAGAAACATATAGTCCGAACCAACACAGACTTCACGTCGTCTCTTCACATGACGTTGTCAACAATCTCCTTTTGCCATGCGCACTACGGCACCATACCTGTAGTAACTAACTTGTGCCTGGATTCTAACACATAAATTAAGTACACATAAATATAACCTTAGCGTAGTCCAATTCTGTATACTGTTCAAAATATACAGAAACAGTAAGTGTAAACTTAAATAATAGCAGAACCTATATGATATGTCATATCAATACAGACATTTTTACCAAATATATAAATATGTGCTTAAGTGGCTCTTACACTGGTGTAATGGATTTGATTTATCAATGTCTACAGACTACAGAGATTATACTCAGTTCACTGAAGCACATGCCTGTGCTGTACTGGTTTCCCTTTACACCCTGGAGAAAAAGTTGACCCCCTCGATTGTCGTTGTATAATTTGCACTCTGATTACAGCCACCTATAGTACTTTATCTTTCTGCCCAGTGTGTACTTTTTCTAATTTGTGCATAAAAGACACATGGATAAATATATAACATTTTTTAACCAAGGTCCTTTCAACTGTCTTAATGTGTTTTTGTTTGTTAGGATAACATTGGATCGCTCATTAACAAGGCCTTACAGAGATTTTAGAAGGGCTTCTAAATATTTATCTGTTCTAAAATTCTGAAAAGTTGTTTGTATGTTGACAATAATTAAATAAACTTCCTGTATGTGCGTGTGATGCAGCTGCTGGATAAGCACAAGACCATGGACAGTATGGTGGAGCTGCTGGAGCTCTATGAGGAGGAAGATGACGTCTACGGAGGCCTTCTGGAAGCCTCCACACAGCTGTACCAGTACCTGCTGCAGCCCTTCAGAGACATGAGAGAACTAGCAATGCTACGCAGACAGCAGATCAAGGTAACAGTTTGCACCACAGCAGATCTTTAATAATTTGGGGGGGATTTGTGTCATAAAAACTAGGTTCTTACAGAGTTTGGGCCCAAATCCGTTGACCCAGTAGTTTGCCAAAACCTCTTTGGCATTCTACCAAGCCTCCTCAACTGTTTGAGTCACAGTTCTCCACTGACAAGTGCACAGTACACACACACACACACACACACACACACACACACACACACACACACACACGCACACACACACACTCACACAGATGGCCAGCTGACTTTAGTTGTGAAAAAACTGTGTATACTAATGGCATCAAACTGGGAGAAAATGACAAATATGACTAAAAAGTTGTTGTTTTGGTGTTGTTAATGGTAGTTTAACCCTGTTATTTGGATGATTTTCATTAGTTATTCAGATGCTATGCTTAGCTAGGATATGTGGGAACCTGGCCATTATGCAGATGGGTCTAGATGTATTTCTATATTTCTCTACAGGCACCGACATGGCATGGACATAAAACACAATAGTGCTCACAGGAAATTCTCATGTCTCTTAAAATAGAGTCTGCTTTGTGTGTGTGTATATCTGTGTGTGTATGTGTGTTTTACTGTGATGTATTATGCAAAATCCATTCTCTTGTATGCTCTGAAAAGATGCCTTATGGTTGGTGGGTTAGTGGTGGTGAGATGTGTCTCGCTGCACAGAGAAGATGAAGGCTGGTGAATGGATAAATGGTGGAAAGGTGGAAATAATTACTGCAGTGCTGATGGCACGTTTATATTTAGCACACTGACTCACATCAGGAATAAAAATATTTCAGTATCACATCACCACATAACATCCATCAGAAAAGAAGCAAGCAGACACAGACAAACACAGCTTTTCCCAGACTTGGCTGGGAACGCCTTCCTGTCAGTTTTGTCCTTTTCCACAGGATAATCTGAAACACTTGGGATGCGGCAGCTGTGAGTTGAGTGACATACTGTGCGCTGGAATAGAGCCCCATGGATCTCCAATTTCCTGCAGTCTCACAGAGACATGAATAAGTCATGTCGTGTGTGGTCCTATAGGTTTACTGCAGGCACAGGGTGATGCTGATAGGCTGGGATCAGCGGGCACGCTGCAGAAATGGAAAGATAGAGGACAAAGTTTGAGAACTTCACACCTTAGTCGTGGCTGAATAAATGTTCTCAATCCTAGTTCTGCTGCATGAGAGGAAATAACTCTCCATTTCAGGCATGGATGTCTAAAGAGATACAGCACTGAAGACAGGACCCTGTTTAATCTTGAGAAGTGCTCAGTGGTGCATGACGCCAAAATCGATCAAATGCTGCGTACAGTAGCTCAGTCCATAGGAACCTGGGTTGGGAACCGGAGGGTCGCCTGTTCGAGTCCCCGTCCGGACCAAATATGGAGTGTGGACTGGTGGCTGGAGAGGTGCCAGTTCACCTCCTGGGCACTGCCGAGGTGCCCTTGAGCAAGGCACTGAACCCCCCAACCGCTCGGGGCGCCTGACCAAGGGCAGCCCCCTCACTCTGACATCTCTCCACTTTGTGCATGTATAGGTCCTGTTTGTGCATGTGTGTGTCTTTCGGACCTGTGTGTAATTGACAGCAAGAGTGAAAAAATCGAATTTCCCCTCAGGAATTAATAAAGTATATAAAAATTAAATTAAAAAAATTAAAGTTAACCGAATGATTGGCCTGCTTCTGCATCACTGGGCCCACAGAACAAGTGCAGTACAGACTTCCGCTGGCTGAGCTGGCTACTTCCGGTTAAGCGTTAAGCGTTAACTTGAATCAATAAAATGATTTAATCTTGCGGCTATTCTAGACTTTACAAATGTTATCTAACTGAATGAATTAAAACAATGTGTCCGCTGATTTACATACTTCACTGTCACAATGTAAGTTTATGGGAAAAAGTCTTTTTGGGCTCAGTATCATCATGACGGGCTCAGAAGTTGTAATTCCACCCTTTTGGCCACTGCGAAAATTGGCTTCAGAGGCCGGGGCACTTCCTGGGGGCCTGATAGCAGCAGGTGGTGATAGTCTGTATTTGTCATTCAAAAACGGAAACCGAAAGACAGACTATTCAAGATGCTAGTTAGCCCGTTAGCACATTTACAACACAACTTGATGTGGAAAGAACAAATTACTTTTACCATGAGCATGTGAACAATATCACAAACAATTACGGACCATTTCTGCTGAAGAGCTCAATGGCAAAAAACATAATCTTACAGTCTTAACAAGTTTATTTAGGTCTCACCTCCTCTTGATTTGTTTGCTTCCTTGCTTCTGTTACACTAATCTGAACCGCTAAGCAGGGGGATTTTATTCACTGACAAGCTCCGATGGGCTTTGTCGGCTCAGTCGATGATTTAACATGCTAAATTGGCCCTAAAAGAGCCGTCAAGGGCCGACTAGTGCCATTGGTGCGAGATACACCGCAAAAAGTAGGACGACACACGCTCAGTGACGGCCCAACACACACCAAGCCCGACCGTCGTCTTGGTGTGTGTTGGGACCTTGTTCAGAAGAGTATAATATAGAAATAATTTCATTCGTTTTCAGTGTAATTTAGTATTTTGTAGGTATACGTATGAAGTAATAAAATAAAGGACAATGAGGCAAATTGCCCCCGCCCCAAGAAGGTCAAATTTAGAATAATTTGTGACAAATTCCATCACTCCTTTATTTCATGTACTTTTTTAATACTGTCCTAGATTAAATTGGGGACTTTATTCTATATTCTGATACATTAACAGCTGAACTGTAGTACTACATGAAAGAAAAGTGTGTTGTCAATCAAATGACACCAGGAACTATAATCAGACTGCCAAAAACAGTTTGATTTGGAGAAAATGTCACTCCCAATGGATGATTCTATGACACTAGTATGTCCTTTATTTCGCACCTTACAGTACTTCAGACATCCTTTCTGTCTTGTGAAGTTGGTAGTATTTAGATTGTAGACTCACTTTACTGTTCAGAAAGCTGCAGAGAGAAACCTGCATACTGCCCGCGTAACTCACATTTCCCTTACAAACCAGGCAGCCATGACTAACTGTGACACATAAGGATCAGGTCAAAGTTGAGAGTCAACTCAATTCACTTCCTTTGTGCACTGTTGTTTTTGTGAGAGCCGGCGTTCTTACATACTTACTCTTACTTTCTGTGTCTCTGCTGTTGCACTATTTGGTTCTGAATGCAGTAAATCTGGTCGCTCACAAACATTAGTGAGAGATTTTGGAAGAGAGAACAAGGGAGTTGAAAAATCTTGCAGGTCCCACCGAGATTTGAACTCGGATCGCTGGATTCAGAGTCCAGAGTGCTAACCATTACACCATGGAACCTCCTATGAACATGGGCAGGGGGGAACGGCACTCAAACTCGTACTTCCGGGTCTATTTATAGCCTGGAGCGTCTGTCGCTCAGGCACAACATGGCTTTCTGTTGCTCTGTAGCTCATCTGAATTTCCTTTGTGGTGGGGTTTAGAGTCTTTTTCTGTTCCTAGCTGGTCACTTTTTCAGGCTTCTTTCAAATTCTACATCATTTGTCATTGTTTATGTCTTATATGTGTGTGTTTATGTTGTATATATAACGGTATTTTTTCTCCCTGTAGAGAGGTTTGTTATATCATTAGGGCATTTGAAAGAAATCCACATATCTAATAGACAGTTTAAGTGAAGTCTGTTGTGATACGATACAAGAGAGAAGACAATTCAAAAATAAGACTACTGTACTGTATGAGCTGGAAAACTGCTGGAAAAAACATTTTTAATAGATAAATTAAGATGGTCATTAAATAGGAAGAAAGAAGAAAGATGAGTCTGCTCTGTCAAACAATAAGATGAAATGGTGATAACAAACTATAGATCAACAAAGAAAATATGACAAATATTGAACATTGGCAAAAATCATGTTTCTACATGAGGTAGCATGTCAGTTTTTGAGTAGTACAAGTTTCACTGATCCTCTGATCTTGATGTTGCCTCTGCGCATTCACAAGGGCAAACAAGGCCATACACTGTACCAAAATACTTAATGTTCCTTAGAATACATTTTTAGATGGTATGTTAAATGTTGCTCACAAAAAATCACAGCAACACAGATCATTGGATGTGAAGCCAACAGGTCTAAAATTACACTATGTATAGCAATGCAGAGAAAAAAAATGAAAAGAATGAGCACTGGCACCTGGACAGCAGGAAATTGCAGTGGTAAATGATACTGGTGCACTGCTGAGAAGTGCAGTGTGAGCTGAGGTGCGGCGAGGATACTGAGGGTCACACAGGGTTGCATTTTTCCTTCTTTATGTTGCATAGACACCATTTGTTTTCCTCCGTGACATCTGGTAGTTGATTTTTCAGATTTTTGCTCCGTGTTGATCTGATTTTTTCTGTGTTTGGTTAACAGAGACATAGTGATGTCATATTCCCATGATGGTCTTAAGCTTTCTCCAAAGGGTCATAAAATGCAAAGTAAAAAGTAAAAAGTTGAGTGAATGTGTGATGCTGAAATATTACAGGTTTTATTTGGTTGTTTAAGTGTTTCTAAATGGTGACGTTATTACATCATTATGCCATTTTATCCTCAGGAATCCAAAATGTCAGAACAACCCCAAAATCAAAAATACATATTTTTCCTCTAACCTGCAGTGCCATTTATCAGTCTAGATTGTTTAGGTGTGAGTTGTGGAGTGTTGGAGATATTGACTGTAGAGATGTCTTTCTTCTCTTGAATATAATGGAACTAGATGGCACTCAGCTTGTGGCACTCAAAGTGCCAAAAAATATATTTGTAAAACTCAACAGCAATGTCTCTCACCAGAAATCATGACCTGGTTACTCAAGATAATCCACAGACCTTGTTGTGAGCAGTTTCATGTAGGAACTATTTTATTTCAACCAAACTACACCCGGATACTATATCATTGTGCAGAGGGAAGCGTGCATGTACTCATAGACAAGAGGCTTGTGTCCTCCTCAGCTGAGCTGAAACATTAGCTAGCTCAGTGGTGCATGGTGAGCTAGCAGTAGATGCATTCTTCCTTTTGCGCAATGATACAGTTGCGGGGTGTATTTCAGTAGAAATATATGACACTGCTCACAACAAGGTCTGTAGATCATCAACAGACATCTTACCTTTCTACAACTAGCTCACTATGTCACACTGAGCTAGCTAATGTTACAGCTCAGCCGAAGAGGATGCCATTATTGTTTATATTTCACACAGTCATAAGCAGGCACCTGTCGTCCATGAGTAGCTGCACGCTTCCTTTAAACGTCTTTAGGTTTGCGGGTGTACTTCAGTAGAAAGAACATAGTTCCTACATTAAACTGCTCACAGTGAAGTCTGTGGATTATCTTGAGTAACTGGGTCATGGTTTCTGGAAAGAGACATTGCTGATGAGTTTTTCAAATGCACTTTTTTGGTTCTTTGAGCACCACAAGATGAGTGCCATCTAGTTCCATTATACTCAAGAGAAGGTAGACATCTCTACAGCTGATATCTCCAACACTCATCAACTCACACCAAAACAATCTAGTTTGATAAATAGCACTACAGGTAAGAGTAAAAATATGTATTTTTGATTTTGGGGTGAACTGTCCCTTTAGTCCCCTTTTATTCTTGCCATTTTGTGGCAGTAGTGTGTAAGATGAAGCAGTGTGCTTCTCAAATGAAGCAGTGTATCTTCTGAGTATGGACTTTTATGAATGTGCCTCTAACTGCCTGGTAGTAGTGAAACTGTAGTGGCCGGCCATGCATTATATTTTTTATCCCCTCAGAGTTGTATGCCATACATAGCATATTTAGTTTGATATCTGTATAATATATACTTTATCACAGCATGTACATATTTTTACTTTGTATAATTTATGTTTCTTTGGACAATATTTTTACAGGATAATTATTTTTCATACTCCCTCACTGAGGCCCATCGTCGTTCTTAGCCTTGCTGACAAAATATGCTCATCCTCTCTGCACAGATTTCCATGGAGAACGACTACTTGGGTCCAAGGCGGATTGATGCTCTAAAAAAGGAGGACTCTGACTGGCAGAAGAAAGCTCAGGAGGCAGTCCTCAACATCCAGGAGTTTACTGTAAAATACTTTGAGATCACTGCCAGAGCCCAGAAAGGTGCAGTATGCCATCACTGTCACTGCCAGTGTCAAGTCAATAAAGCAGCAGAGGGATGACTTTGAATCATCACACACAACAGCGCACACACACACACACACACACACACACAGAGTGGTAGAACTGGTCTGCTATTGACCTGTGTGTGGTTTTTGAACGCCAGGGCTAATGTGATTTGGTATTAATGAGGCAGTGCAGACAGCCCTGGTTTGACAGGGACAGGAAGAAACAAGGACAACCTATTGATCAAACAGCTCTGCCAGCAGATTGTCTCTGTGCAGGGCTGCCTCACATTGTGCCCCTGCTTATCTATGTTTTTTCTCCACCACTGATTGGTCCATTTATTATCTGACACTTATTAGATCAAAAATCAGATAAGTGAGTGGCTTCAAGTGCAAGATGGAGTGAAAGAAGTTGTAATGTCCATATGTGGCCAATAGATGTCTCCCTCTACATTACTGTAATAAAGATTTAGTCCTGTGAGACTTTAGTCATCACATTAAAAGAAATGAAAGTGTGGGAGAAATGCCCACTTACATTATCAGAGGAGAAAGTTATTTGATCGTGCTGGTGACTCACTTACACGTGAGAACACGTCACTTTTAACTGTGTGGAAATATCACTCAGCCTCCTGTGCATTGCCTTTTGGTTGTGTGTTTGTGTATTTGTATAGGGGTGTATGAGCGTATGAAGGTGGACCAGCGCAAGTTTGGTAAATCTTCATGGACAGCTGCGGTGGAGCGCATGGAGAGACTCCGCTATTCTGTGGCCAAGGAAACTCTGCAGCTCCAGAGAGCCAGGGAGATCTGTCTGGAGCAGAGGAAACACACACTTCGAGATGAGGTGTGGTAGTGACATTCAACATCGTACAAAACACAGACAGAAACACACACATACAGAAGTTTAATGTGAGTTTTTTGTCCCGTCCTCTCAGATGCAGAGTCTATGTAGCAGTGAAGATGCCATGGTTCTCTTAGACCAAATGGAGACACAGTACTATGAGCTCCAGCTTCAACTCTATGACATCCAGGCTGAGATACTACAGTGTGAAGAGCTGCTCCTCACCGCTCAACTAGACAGCGTTCGCAGACAGATGTCAGGTATTTTGGCTGAATTTACTAGCTACTTACTGCTTACAGGATTAACCCCTTAAAAGGTAACTTCATTATTTTTTAACTTGGACCCTACTCTCCCATGTTTTTGTGACTAATGGGAGCAATAGTTTTTTAAATTGGCTCAGTTAAGCGAAAGAGCTTCAGCCAGCAGCCCCAAAAAAAGGCTGCAATCTAATCACTCTGGGCATGTTCGCAGTGTCAGTTTACATCCACCACTAGTGCTTGTTTTTGCCACTGACAGGCTCAGATTGATGTTACTATTTGTGTCTGACAACATTAAGGATCCCTACAGAGATAGACCTTATTGTTAAAGAGTAAGATCCTTTTTTGTTTAACCAGAAACAAAATTGCTATCGTCAAACCCACCAGACTTTATTTCAACAAACTGTAATTTTATTGTTGTAAAACTCATCATTAAAAAGTCAAGAGAAACACAAACTAAAACTTAGAAAAAACTTGATAAACCTCTTGTTCACCAAGTTGGATGTTAAGTTTGTGCCCCCTCTCTTCCCTTACAAACGTTTCCTTGTTGCCAGATGTAACATTTTGATTGGTTAGCTATGCTGTGCATAAACCTGCTGCAAGACAATCTGAATTAAAACTCCTGGTGTGTCCGTCACACACACCGCAAACACCTGTACCTGTGTGTCCACACAAGTCCATATATTCATGTCCGTGTGTTTCCAGAGCGTCAGGATGAGGTTGTGTACTATGACACCTTTGAAAGTGCAGATGATATAAAAGAAGATGATACTGGTGAGAGGGAAGAGCTGAGCAGACTTCAGGTCAGCGCTCGACAGCTGGAGGCAAGAAGGGGCCGCATCACTGCCAAGCGCTCCTATCTGAGGAACAAAAGGGTGTGTACACCTCACTCACATTCACACTTAGTTTCATTGCGTTGTTGCGTATGTCTTGCGTTCTGCATGCTGTAGAATGGAGTGTGTGTTTTGTATTTTGTTTGATTGGGCTTCGTTTTCGAGCAGAAGTGACCCTTGACCAGCTAAAAAATATGCATTGGAATTTCGCAGTATGCATGGTGCTGTGTGGATCAGTGTGCTGATGTTTGTTTTATTCTCCCAAACATCTGCAGGAGATCTGTGTATCCAACCACACTCAGAAACAGCAGAAACGTCAAACCATGTACAAGGACTCCATATCCCACCAGGTCTTACAGGTAGTTGTGTTTTTTTTAATAATAATGTGACTGTATACCTGATGCCCACTCCACCTCTAAACCTCAAAATTTTTCAGCTGAAAAATGACGATGAGGAAGACGAGGAGAGGAAGAACAGCAGAGTTAGTCAAGAGAGACAGAGAACTCTGGACAGACTACGCACTTTCAAGCAGGTATGTGCCCTCCCTGCTGTAAATGTTCGTCAGTATCTCAACATCTGTGTTTATTTTCTTACTGATCGACTTCTGTCTCTCACTGTGCCCTTCTCTAGCGGTACCCAGGTCAAGTGATTCTGAAATCTACTCGTTTACGCGTGTCCCACACCAGAAGAAGAGAGCGCGGGAGGAGCATGGAAATGTATAGTGTGAGTGAGAGGGAGGAACGTGCAGACACAGTCCAGACACAGGGCCAGCCGCTGTGTCTCAGCACCAGTGTGCAGACGGACCCCAGCTCCACGCTCACCACTCAGCCCGTCACAGTCCTCACCGCGTCCCTTCCTCCTCTGCCTGTGCCCAGTCCTGCAGACTCCTCCTGCTCTCCCTGCTCCCTGTCCTCACTGCTGGCATCCCCCATGTCCCCTCCTCCTCCACCTCCACCTCCACCTCCCCTTCCGACAAAGGAGGAGTTGTCGCCCTCTGGGAGCCCGGGTCGGCACGGGCACAAAGTTGAGGGGAAGAGTGCAGGAGAAGAGCTCTCCCTGTCCCCACTCGGTCCATTTATCCCTCGCTTCTTTGACAGCAGCCAACTGTTGAGCGCCCGGAAAAAGCTGAAGAAGACTCCAGCGTTTGACTCCCACAGCAGGAGAGGTACTGGAACCATTTAGTGCAATAGTAGGCTCTATTATACCACATTTTTACTGCATGGTACTGCATAGTTAAACTCTGCTCGACTCCCTCTCTTTGGTTTTCCATTACTAAAAGTGTGGATAGGACCTGGTACTTTTTTCGTTACCACCTCAGTTGAGATTCCAAGTGAGTTGAGCCGATACTAGAGAGATTAGTTAAAACACAGATTGGTTCGAGAGAACGGTCACTACCACGACATGGGGAATCCTGCACAAACCCGCCATTTTTTAATAGCCAAGCTACCATCAATAGCAGCTGCAATCTTCTTATTCACTTGCCCCAAGATTTTTTAAAAATGGCAGCCCGCAAAGCTGCGCCGTACGATTGACAAAGTGAAGACATTCCTCTGTTTTGTTGCTGATGAAAGGATTCGGCAAGTGTGGCATTGAAGATAATGTCACAGCAGTATCACGCACGTCACTATGGTGATCAGCTGAGAGTACCACCTACATTGAGGAGATATAATTTGCAGGAGAAAACTAAATAGAGAAAAGGACCTGGTACCAAAAGTGAGCAGAGTAGAGACAAAATCATGCAGTGAAGATGAGGTATAAGATTAGCAAGTTACAATAGCCAATCACAGTTTGTCTCCCTCTTCTCTTCCTGTACGCAGTGAGCTCGCCCATGGACGAGGTGCTAGCCTCCCTGAAGAGAGGCTGCTTCCACCTGAGAAAAGTCGACCAGCGGCCTCTGCCTCCTTCCACGGGTGACGATGACCCCAACAGCATCCTGGCTCAGATTCGTAAGGGGGTCAAACTGAGGCGCGTCCCCAGGAAAGAGAGAAAGGATCAGGGAGAGCTCCCGGCCTCCACCGACCCCTTGACCAGGAGCATCCACGAGGCACTGCGCCGCATAAAGGAGGCCTCGCCAGAGTCTGACTCAGATGACGACGGGCTGGCCGGCCATGACTGGGAGAGCTAGGGCTTAAGGCTCAGACGCAACAAATAATAACGCACACAGATGCCTGCAACCTCTGGCACTGCATGCACTGTACTGTACTGAAAAGTGCTGTGTTGTACTGTACTCTCACACGCACATACATGCAGTTACTCAATCACTCACACTTAAGCACACGCAGAGCAGTCACACATGTATCTAGTGACTATGCCAGGGCCTGAGTCATGCCGAATATCATCAACTTGCCGAGTACTCCAAAGGTCTAATGGTCAACCTGCTCGTTTGTTTTTCACACTACATTCACCATCATGGAGGACGTCATTTGTGTTTTTATTTCTACTGTACGTTACTGTGGTTTTATTCCGGTTATCAGATTTAAATGTTATAAAGCTCTGCACTGGCCTCATGTGGCTACATTAACATTCAACAGCACACATTTTACACCAACACACTGCACTGACTGAGAACTCCAAACCTCATACAGAGAGCTGCAGAGCTGTGAGGTGTGACTTTTTTTTCCACTCGCCCCAAAGCGTTAGCAAAGAGAAACTGCAACTGTAACACAAATATGTAATGGGTATCGAGAAGATCCCACTAAGATTTGAACTGGATTTACTGTCCAGACTGTAAACCATTACACCATCACCTCTACTAACGCTCTCTTCTGTTTTTACCATGACTGAGCCACGATGTGCTGCACAGCTGGTTTCGTCCCGTCACATGTGGATGTTTCAGTGTCAGACAGTACAAGGACCACTGCTCGTCTAATCTGACACTGCACAAAGACTGTAAATCCTTTAGTCTGTTGCACCAGACTCATACCCCTCCCCCGCTCTTGTCCTCCTCCGACCTTCACCACCCCCAACTCTCGCCCCCTCTCTTGGTGTGGGAATATGTATCGACCCATCTGTTCGACCGCAGCATATGGCCAGGCCGGTGGGAGATACGGAGAGTCACAGTAGGTTTATCATTTGATGCCACATCTAACAACATCTCTGAGCAGAAGCTGGTCACCCCAAGTGGGAGAGGATTAGATGAAGGGTCACCTGCAGAGCTGCAGAGTTTCTTTAGCAGGCTGGAGGTCACGGTTAGTGTCGGTAATCTTTGTAAAGTGTGGGCACACTTGGTCGGTGATTCCTGAACTTCTTATGTGGGGTAGACACGGCAGAGCTGTGAAGCCGGTCGCGCTCGTTTGAATGATAGATGGTCTGTGGGAGGCTATATTCTCTCAGCGCCGTAGGGAGTCACTGTGGGCTGTGGAGCAGGCGGTCGTGATGGATGCGGTTTCTGCTGCCGTCTTATTCACTTTCTCTCCTCTCCTCTATTGCATCTTTCCTAATTTCTTTCTCTGCGCTCAGTGGGCAGAAGCACACAGTAGGAGGCCTGTTACTCACAGTGCTGGGAGTGAAAACATGCCCGTGCACCCATGGACTCACGCACTGAGCTCACAGCCGACATGTGCGGAAACATTTTAGTGGCAAAGTGAGTCCACAGCCTCTTTTCAGAAATGGTTTCAGCACTTTCATGATACATAGTACTTATTCTGAATCACTTTATCTGTACAGTTACAAACTTTTTTTTTATCACTGGCGAAACATTATATCTAGTAGATGAGTAAATCTAAAAGCACTGAACGACACGTGGAACTGGACCTATGAAAGTGTGATGGAGAGAGCAGGGGGTGCTTAGCAGCAGAGGAACTCATGCACATGTTAACATGAAGCAAAAAGATTTGACTTCACGAAGCTCTGAGTCTAACACAGCCTCAGCATGCACTGTCTTAAACAGCTTTGATTCAAAGATTTGTGCTTTTTCCTCCTGTGTTGAGAGCCATCTGATTAATAAATCATGAAGCAGGAACTGATGTAGAAAGACCAGGCATGAAGGTATATGTCACATTATACAGCTTGAAAATAGCTCAGTGCTAAAGAGAGTTTATTATTTTCCTGGCAGAGCAAACCTGAGGCACTTTTACACGTCATCTGTCACTGTCAGCATATTGTTTGTCCACGGTACCCTCATCATGTAGCATGAGACAGAGATCTAACCCTGACTGACTCTGAACGTAAAGAAATATTTCACCCACAAAATGATCAGTTGTATATCAATTACTCACCCTGTGTTACGTTGAATTCATGAAGAAAGCTTTTTTTTTTCTCACATGCCTCCACGGTGAACGAAGAATCCAAAAACTGAGAACATTCTTGTTGAACTGCATTAAAAACAGCAAAACTATATCAAAACTCTCACACAGCTTATGTAGTATAATCCAAGTCATATTCATATTCATATTGTATGCTCAGTACTCACCAGTCAGACAGCCCTTTCAGACAGGGAACTGAACTGACAGTGAAACTCATCTGTACTCTCCTCAAGGCCAGACTCCATTGACAAAAACAGTAATTTTAACTGGTAAAGCATGGGAGCTGCTGGTCTACCGCTGCCTCGATGAGTTAGTTTGTGTTCATTTTGTGACTTTGGTGTTTCAAAGGGTTAGATTGGATTCAGCAAAGTCACACAATAACACAAAGAAACTGCAGATGGAGGTGGTAGTAGAGCAAGGTCCAGCAAGGTAAAATTACTGTTTTTTTCAATGGAGTCTGGCCTTGAAGTGAGCACTGATAAGTTTCACTTTGTTTTAGCTCCTCACTGAAAAGGGCTGTCTGTTTGGGGAGTACTGACTGGATAAATGAGACTTGCACGAGATGTGTGAGAGTTTTTAAATGAATGTTTTGGTATAGTTTTGCTGTTTTAAAACATGGCTTCCTTTTTTCATCAAGAATTTTCTCCGTTTTTGGATTCTACATTCACTGTGGTGGCAAATTGAGCATAACACCGGGTGAGTAACTGATAAACAAATTCTCATTTAATGGGTGAAGTAGCCCTTTAAACCTAACCCAGACTTTACTAGACCTGATGTCACTATAACTGACCAAAAGATAGTTAGCGCTAAGGTTTACGTCGCCCCACTTAACAAATGTGCTCAAAACTTTCAGGAAACTGGGCTCAGAATGTGACACCTTTGCCATGAATCAACCATCTATTTGCTGACTGACCTTAGAGACACACTGTCACATGTTTTACACTGATCTTTATCTTATAACCTTAACACTGCTCGTTTGTCAGCTAACTGTAACTTAACATTGCATTTCATTGTTTGTATTCCGTTTTTGTTTCTTTCCAAAGCATTTCCAGCCAAATCATTTTGTGATGTGTTTGCTTCTCAACATTTTCATATGTAGACCTGTTTATCCACACAGGCTGACAACATGACCCGCTGTCTGAATAAGCCAGGCAGACACTCGAGAAGTGCAATATCAATATATAGATATACAAAAAAAGGGATGAAACAAGTTAACGGGTGATAATGAGATCAGATTGATTGCCTAATACAATGGACTTATTAAACGTTGCAGTTTTTACACAATAGTGTATGAACACACTGTTCCAAGAATACCTTTCTGCCTTTAGTCCTACCATTTTCATTTATTCAAACCTTTTTTTTATTTACAACCTTGCCCCCGCATTTGAATAAAACCTTGTGAAGCAAATTCTGAGATTGTCTGTTGTCACTGTTGGAAAAAAATGTTGTTAATCATGTAGAACAAAAGCGATTTGCACACACTGAATTCTGCTGTCACTGTATTTGTATATAAAACATAGCATTTCTCAGTTCACAGAGGTGTGTTCTCAGCCAGGTGGGGCTGAAGGATTTAGTTTGGCTGAAGCACCAACAGGTGTTGGTAAATCCTTCCACCTGCAAACGCACAAGTCTCACCAATCTACGAACATCATTAGCCTGAGGTACCTCTTTAATATCATGAGTTCAAAATTACTTTAAATAGTCAAAAATATTGCCAGTCTTCTCATACCTCTAAATACAATAATAATAATAATACCTACATTTAAATACCATAAGTTACAAAACAGGAGAATGAAAAGCTTCTTATCCACTACTGTACAAAGGCATTCATTAACAATAGCATTATAATATCAAGGTTTTCCATTTCTGTCATTCGACTGTCAGAGTTAAACCAGAAAAAAAAAAAAGAATTGGGTAACTTCCTTTACATGGGTCTTATTCCAGTGTATTAACCTGTGTTACTAACTACAATATCTTAAGTACAGAATTACGCTGTGCTAGTTTTGAATGCAAATCTCTTGATATATAATGTAGTTACAACGGTGTAATAACACAGTGCAAACAGGGTGCTCAATTAAAAAGTAATATAAGCAGCATTTCATGTGAGGATATAGCTTTTTTAGAAATTTAGTGAGTTTAAAAAAAGATTTTAAGATGCATTTTTGGATTTTATCAGTACAGGAGCTGCTTCGGAAGTGTATGTTTTGGTACAGGACGTTCAACACGATGTGTTCACATTGTGTTTTTACGTATTTTAAATATATATTGAAGAGGTTGTCATTGTTTACCTACAGACTAGATACTCTATAATAACTAAGCAATACTTTTTTCCCGTGGGTTAATACACAACAATAAGCCACTGCAGGGCGTTACTGCATTTGAGTTATCCATCCATTCATTTACAACGTCATGAGTAGAAAGTTGTCTTATACAGTTCTATAATTATATCATCAGTGTTATATCCTGTGTAAAAAAAAGAATACAAACTGAGTACAGTTCTGTGTTCACCCGTGAGGAGTGAAAATCTGTGGCCAGTTTCACTGAGGGTGGAGATTTACGAACACGTAGATGACGCTCTGTAAGCCCTTCGCTATGCACTACTTCGACCAGACAGGGCTGCCACACAGGTTTCACGGTCAACAGTAGTTCACTTTCTTTCAAACTGAGGAGAGGGGAGGGATCAGCTGAGTTGCATTTGACCTATCTGTATGAGTCCACTGAGTAGAGTACCTGATAGAGTTAGATAGAGGTGTCGTATAGAGCCTGTCTGGTATTGCTCAGTGTGTGTATGTGTGTGTGTGTGGGCCTTGATGTCCAAAAACAGGGGCTTTCTCTCACAGCACAAATCACACACACATACATGTTATGTACAAACGTATCCACGGCGCATATGTGCTTTGAAGGCACACGTTAATGTCGAAGGTCAGGCCTCATTTTGGGGAACACACACCACACTGAGTTTGGCAGGAAGACAGGTCAGGTGTCTGTGATGGTGGAAGCAGTCTGGATACGGGGATTCTCATGTCGAAATCTAATTCATGTGTGGCATGAACCAACGCCTCTGGAAGATTCGTCTATCATGTGGGATTTTAAATGGGTTTTGGATCTATAGCAGTCATTCTGGATAAGTAAACCAAACTTCATTTCCCAGCAGCCCTGTGCGTCCTGGCCAATAGGTAAGACTGACTGGTTTGTTGAAAGCCGTCCTTTAATTCTCTGTTTCCAGTGACACGCTTCGCTGGCAGCCCGAGCTCAAACATGGAACTCTGTTTCTTTGTTCAGCACTTCTCTGTACAGTAAGTCACTTTGGATCAAAGCATCTGCTAGTTAGAGGACAATATTTTGGGGGGATTTGGCAGCTTTGGCGCAGTTCTCTGAGTCTTAACAGCAATTATTTCCACATGACTTTCAACATTCCCCTTGGGGGGGCAGTTTAGAGAGGAAGAAAAGGGGTTTGTGTGTGTGTGTGTGTGTGTGTGTGTGATGTTGTGATGCTGCAAGCTGTGGTGCAGCTCTCCCAGTCAAACAGCAGATGGCACTGAGGCACAGTTCTCAAGTTAACTCTTTGAGAGTGTGTGGGTGGGTTTGGGGGGGCAGTTGCAGTGTGCCACGACATAGAGATCAATTCAACCGAGGTTACGCCTACACCAGCCAATCAGAAGGCAAGATGAGGTAGTCCCTGCGTTGTCTCGAACTACAGGAGTGCCTGCGGTGCGTTGGAGCCTGATGCCTGCAAGGTAAAATTGGGGAGTTAGCTGCCCTTTTTTTGAGCAAAATCAGAATTGGGGCAGTGTAGTGTCTTGGTTTTAATGTGTGTGTGTGGGTGGTGTGTGGGAGGAAGGTGGGTAGAATGGGTGTGGGTGAGCTGGGGGTGTAAATTATCATATGGCTCTGTCTGTGAAGATTAGGCAGCTCCGTCTCTAGCTGGCCTCCTCTATGAGCCGAGCCAAGGTGTCTCTGAGCTCCGTCAGCTCAAAGATCTTGCCGTCCAGCAGCTCCAGCAGCGTCCGCAGGCTCTTTCTGAAATTCTCCTGCTCCTCCTGGTTCTCCTCCAGCCGCTGCTCGGCCCCCGCTAGCTGCTCCTCCAGCACCCGACTGCGCAGCTCCGTCTCCTGCAGGACGACAGACAGTAATATTGGCAGGTTTGTGTCATTAGGAGGCAAATAATGACAGAGGACGTGCTGACGTGCCTTTTGTAACACTCACCTCAAGTTTCTGGGTAAGAGTGTCTTTCTGCTCCATCAGGTCATTCATGTTTTCCAATTCCTCTTTCAACTTCTCCATTTCCTGGAGGACATAAAAACACATTGAAATGCTGTGCCCTACAAATGCCAGGTGGGCTTCCCCCTATCATACACACATGCACACACACCTCTTCTTTATCCCTTAGCGTGTTCTCCAGTTCCTCTATGGTTTGGTTTAGTTCGGTCTTCTGGGATTTGATCACTGGTGTCTGGTTGCTCTGGCACTCGAGCTCCGTCACCTAAAAGGACAACATGGAGATCAACAGACAGAGATGGGCACAACAGAATCATGATCTTTCATGTCCAGCCTACCTCTTCTTTACTCTCCCTCATGCCAGCAATCATCTCTCCTCTGCTCTGTCTCCCATCCTCTCATCCTGACTTCACACCATCCCCTCCGAATGATCCCCCACTATTTGATTTAAATTAATTAATCACACATGAAAACGAGCAAGCATTCCTGTGCCCCATGCCTCACCCGTTTGTGTAGTCTCTCGGCCTCCTCCTGGTAGGCAGCCAGTTGTTGTTTCCACTGTTTGACGTTGGCTGTGGACTCCAGCAGAGCTGCCGTTAGCTTGGCATTGTTCCCCTTTAGCGCTTCCAGCTCAGCCTCCCAGTGTTTTGTCATGGCGGGGCTGCAGAACACAGGGACGTTCATACCGTCAGTTTACCACAGCAGCAACATAAGTCTATAGGTGCTCATGTTAGCATGCTATAGATGTAAGAGTGTGACGTGTAGATCAGAAAACTGCAAAACCAATTGGTGAATATGACGGTTTAGTTTTTTCACCACATATCAGAACCATCCATCCATCCATCCATCCATCCATGGAGTATGAGACAACAGGCTTTGTACACAGATATGTCAAACGACCCCCTCACCCCTCCTTCATAGGATCGAGACACTCCATCTAAAAAAGCCTCTTTCTAGTTGTTTTGCGTCTCTTTGTTGTCGCTTCAAGACATTTCACAGTTGCTTTGAGACTCTTGGTCATCATTTTGAGTCTTTGTGGTCATTTTACATTTCTTTGTCGTAACTTTGAGGCTCACCGTGGTTGTTTTGATTCTCTGTGGTTGTTTTGCGTCTCTTTGTTATTATTTCAAGGCTCTCCACAATCGTCTTTAGTCACTTTATGGTCTTTTTGAGTCTCTTTGTAGTTAATTTGCATCTCTTAGTCATCATTTTGAATCTATTTGTCATCATTTTAAGTCTTTGTGGTCATTTTACATCTCTTTGATGTAATTTTGAGGCTCAGAGCGGTCATTTTTAGTCTCTTTGTTATTGCTTTAAGTCTATTTGATGTTGTTTTGAGTCAGTTTGTCGTCATTTTGAGTCTCTTTGTAGTTTCTTTGCATCTCTTTGTCATCGTTTTGAATGTCTTTGTGGTCATTTTGAGTCTCGTGATCATTTTGTGTCTCCTCATTGTTGTTTAAAAGTTCTCTGTGGTTGTTTTGAGCCTCTTTGTCACTGTTTTAAATCTCTTAATGATTGCTTTGAGTCGCTGTGGTCGTTTTAAGTCTTTTGTGGTGACTTTGCATCTCTTTGCTGTTGTTTAAAGGCTCTACCCAGGCAATCTCTTTTTTATTGTCTTGAGTCTTTTTGTTGTCGTTTTTGTATCTTAAGTCTCTTTGTCATTGTTTTAAGTGTCTTCGTAGTCGTTTTGAGTCTCTTAGTTGTCCTTTGAGTTTCATATGGTCATTTTGCATCTCTTTGTCATTTTGAATTTTAGCTTTGTGTTGCTTTGTGGTTATTTTGAGTCTCTTTCCTGGATGTTTTCAGTGTCTTTGTGGTCATTTTGCATGTTTATTTGTCATTTTGAGTCCCTTAATGTGTCTCTTGTCTCTTGTGGCCGATTTGCTTCTTTTATGTGTCTTTTCAATTGATATTTTGCAGGTGATGCCAAGGCCCCCACAACCTCTTGGGCCCCTGTGACCCATTCAAAAACCCACACTTGCATCCCTCCATCCATCTTTGCGCATGCACTGAAAACTGACAAAGGCTGCAGCGGGCACTCAGTTTAGAGGTCTGCTCTTCCTGGCCTGTAGCTGTGAAAGCAGCTGTCTGCCACATGAGTTGTAATCTGAGATTATATCCTCAGACTGGCTGGAGCCTAATCTGGTCCAGCTACTCACAGAAGAGAAGATGAGATGAGAGATCAGCAAGAAGCAAACTGAATGTGATTGAACTGCGTGATGGAGAGGCTGGTGTGGGAGAAAAAGGCAGGTAGAAATAAAATACCTGGATATGGTTTGAGTAGTCAGCAGTTCAGGGTTGAAGTGTTATATCATATAAATGTTTAAACTCAACTTTCTGGAGGGAAAATGCTTCCGCTGTGCATCTCCCCTGTTACATATGAGCACTGCAGGCATTCATTTAAGATTTACATAATGCCCACTCCCTGTCTCTCACATAATGTCTGATTTAGGCGGGAGAATGTTTGAGAGACCTAAACGTTGTCGAGTACCGACATCGAGTCAAGTACCTTTGAAAAGGAGCTCCTACTCCCACATACTTCACAGTAATTCCTCACAGCGGTGGAAACACACACACGGAAAAACACAAAAGGAAGCTTAGCTCGCTCAAGGAGTGATGAGGGTCTGTGTATGACCCATAACAATGTTGTTTTCAGTTTTGTTCCTCCCCCTCACTGACACACACACAGACACACACACACGTATATACTGTATGCTCACACTGCAGCAGTACTCCACTATGCCATAACACCCACTCTGTGGAGTGTAAAAGAGAGAAAACCCAGATCTAATTCACACAGGACTCCCACGGCGCCTTCAGTTCTTACACAACAGCCGCCCCCTCTGTGAGCGCAAGTGTGTCTGCCTGTGTGACGCATGGGAGGGAGACGACACTTCATCCTACACATGCACATATTAACTGACACACAACCACTCACACAGACACACATACACACATACATACACACAGCGATGCTGTCACCAAGGCACACAAGCCCCGCCAATGTATAAACCCCACACACCAGCTCCGGAGAGCGGGAGAGCAGGCAAGACGTCAAGATGTGAAGATGGAGACAGACGGAGAGAGCAAGGGAGAGCGATGGAGGGAGAGAAAAGAGCGCGAGATGTTTTGACACTGGAGTTCGTCTTCATTAAGTGAGTCTGGCTAAAAGGTTTCAGGGGGGCACCTGGGCACGATTCTGGCTGAGGACAGCAGAGCAGAGCTGAAGGTGTGTGAGACACACGGAAGGTAAGTTAGCTGCTGCTGTGTCAATGAACTGCTGACTGTAAAGATGTTATATGGATGTTTTATGAGCTAATGGTAAGTTGCTGGTCATTATGTAATTTTGTTTTGTAAGAGTAAACTGTGATGTTAAACTGAAGAGGGAATTATCTCCTGTTTGTATCACCTTGAATTTGAGGGAATTTTTGCTGTTTTTGAATACATTTATTAAAAATTGTAAAAAAAAAAAACAAAAAAAAAAACACAGACTGTAAAATTCTGTATCTGAAGATTGCATCAGTGTTAGAGAATTTATTTTAATCTGTTTTCATCAGTTTCATGTGAACAATATTCTGCCAACTTAAGCAATGTGTCATGATGAGAGGCAGCACAGGACCAGATTTTTTGAGGTGTCAGGCTACTTTTTTCGTTGCATTTTATTTTGTTTTAATAAGTATAACATTTATTTATTTTCATTTTTTTTTTAATGGAATTCAGATTTTTTTTTTCTGTTTTTTTGTGTTTTGTGTTTTTTTGGTTTGAACATAACCTGTACACACTGCCAGTACACCACAACTCTTGAATAAAACATCAACACTCTGTTTTGTGTTTTACTACTTCACAATGTTAAGTATTATTCTCCTCCCCGGCTCAATAAACCTGCCAAACACAAAACACATAAACCTGTATGACACTGAAGGTCTTTTGTTACAGCCCTCTCGTGTGTCTGCCGTGTCCTGACTGCGTTGTCAGGTAGGTTCTTCCTCCTCACAGAGCACTTCAAGAAGCAAGGAGCCAGAGCAGTTGCCATGGCAGCACTGGAGGAACGGAGGCACTCGTGGCACCCTGACGTATGACATCGGCACTGTCTCCGTTCATACGAGCCTACCACAATCCCACCGACAGACGCCTACATCCTCCAACGCTACAAGACCATTCACACACAGCCAAGGCAGTCCCACCAAAAGGTCTTCCAATATTCAGAACACCATTCAAAACGACTCCACTGCAGACCTGCCAAACACGCCTACAGCCTGCGATATAAAAAACCCTCTCTCAGCCCGCATCTCATCCTCCCCTCTCTTCCTCTGCCCCATGCACCCACACAAATCTGCCCACACAGCCCCGCTCAGCAGCAGCGTGGTGTGCATGTAATGGAGATAAGTCATCACCATCTAATTGTGGACACATGGAAGAGAGGCAAACTGAGACCATCATAGAGGTCTGGTGCAAAGAGACACCTGTGTGAGCAGGTGTGTTTCTCATGAAGTAATACATGAGTCAAGACATTCAAAATACACTACAAACTAGGGCTGCACAACATGAGGAAGATAGGAGATATGTGATGACTAGGGATGGGATGAACATGATTTAAAACACTTACAATACATTCATTATGGTGAATTTCCATCGTAGAGATAATTCTGAATATTGTGTCCAACACCACCAACAATAAGAGAGACTGTACAAAAAGAGGCTCCATATGCACCAACCTCAAGAAATGAAAAAGATCTCAATCTTGATCTTATCATTGGCATACTTCATATCAAAAGATATAATGCCAAATTCAAATTGTTGAAAAGCATGGCTTTTTCACTAAAAAAGATGCTCACTAAAAATCACTCTGCAATGCAATGAAAAAATGTGTTTCTTACCAAAAGAGAGAAATGTAGGTAAGATAAATCTAAATGTGTGGGATAAATAAGAAGGAGAAGAAGAAGAAATCAATGCCAGAATGTTTTAGTGCCATTTTAAGAGTTTTTTTTTTTAAACACACTTTGATGATTATCGGGATAATATTGTTAACTGCAATTATTTTTGTGACATGAAATTTTCATATCGTCCCATGACTAGCGATAACAGTGTTTAAAATTGTGATAACAATATTACTTGGGATAAATAAAGATATTGAAGTGTACTCAGTTCTGCCTTTCTGCTGCTTTCAGTGTACTGCTAAAATACAACACATTGCTTGTTGAATTTAAATAACTAAAATTTAATTATTTCCAGTATGCTTTTATTGAGGAAATTGAACATTGAACCGAACACAAAAGGCACCAATAATAAAGAGGATGATAGTTACATTTTAAAGGTCCAGTGTGTGGATTTAGGGGGATGTACTGGCAGAAACTGAATATAATATAATAAGAATGTTTTCTTTGGTGTATAATCACCTGAAAATAAGAATCGTGTTTTCATTACCTTGGATTGACTCATTTTTATCTACACAGGGAGCAGGTACTCATTTATGGAGGTCGCCGTGTTGCACTGGCATGTTTCTGCAGTAGCCCAGAACAGACAAACCAACCACTGGCTCAGATAGGGCCACTCGTGTTTATGCATCGGCCACCATAGTTAGCAGCCCCTCAGCAACAAGAGCATCGGAAAAACAATGATTTTTTAACGTGAAACTGCTTTAGTCAGTGTTTTTACCACTTTTAATCACCTTGTCCGTTTGTTTTAGAGAGTTGCATGTTGACATTGCAATGATGATTTAAAAAATTAAGCAGCCCCACTGTAAACTTTTTGAATCTTTCCTTATGGTTGTTAAATCAGCTATAAGCGTTTACACTGTTACACAAATTGAACGAAGATAGATTTTAACTGCAGTTTGAGGCACATGGAGCAGCTACTGTAAAAAGCGATAGACATGTGAGATGATGCACACGGAGGATATTAAACTGAAGAAGTATGAATCATAGAGAATGTGGATAGAAAAGGAGAGGGTTATGTGGTGGAAGATTTGGACGGTCCTAGCATCTGCCCTCTCTGCATATGCCTCTGAGAGAATGCGAGACCAAGGTTTGCTTGTTACGTCCATGCTTGCCACCGTGAATGCTGAGAGTCGACCCGGTCTCCCACGCATGCAGCATTAATAGACACATCGGCAGCAAGGCTGCAGCAGGCAGTGGGTGTCCTCTCTACATTCTGCTCTCACTGCACACTCAGATCTGTGCAACCTCGCAGAGTTCATGATGTAGCGGTTGGGATTTCTAAGCATTTGCACTTGAGCTTGTCACAGCTTTACAGACTTGAACACACTAATGAAAAACACCTCTACATGATCTTTAAATATCAAAAAAGAATGTTTCAAGCCTCCTCTCAGACACAAGCAAAAAAAGAATGATAATACATTAAGCGATTGATTGATATCTTTAATTAATAAGAGTTGCAGCCAGAGAAATAATGAAATGAGTGGCACAAGATTACAGAGGTTTTACAAATGAAAAGACCTGTGTGTACAGTCGACTAACAGGTGACAGTAGATAACAGCGACATTTCCTCTCCTGAGGTGAAAATAAAACACTCACTGAAATGATTCAAACTCATTGTCCATGCCCTCCTGTTCAGTTTATTAGTTGTAGTGAGTGTGTGAGCAGTTGCTGGTGGATGTTTAGGTATCAGTGACTCATGCACAGACTTTATACAATGCACCTCTCTGTCGCTCTCTCAGCTTCTGACACACACACACTTTCTCTCTCTCTCTCTCTCTGCGTCTGTCTGTCTTGCTCTTTCTCTGCCTCCCACTACCCACAGTATGTTATATAAGTCTTACATAAACGCTTCATCGACACCTTTTTGGTGATGAA
Organism: Epinephelus moara; assembly: GCF_006386435.1. Taxonomy (NCBI): domain Eukaryota; kingdom Metazoa; phylum Chordata; class Actinopteri; order Perciformes; family Serranidae; genus Epinephelus; species Epinephelus moara. The sequence continues at coordinate 20,019,978 of NC_065513.1, forward strand.
CCTCGCGGCCACACCTCCTCAGAGAGCCATCATACAAATCAAAAATATTTACATGGAACTTTGACCCCTTTATCTTACACAATCTACCAGTTTGACAATCACAAAAGATATGAATTCCAATATTCAGTCTGCAAACAGGACACAGGAACAGCAGGAATGTATACACAGTAACAGTAGTAGTGCTGCATGCATAGAGGTGACACCGTCACATACCCCGAAATGCATCAAACAACATAAAAGTCAAAAGATTTCATTTGAAAAGATATTATTGCATTGCAGTAGGAAAACAGATGAATATATAAATATATGTGTTTTGCATGCTCAGATTGGACAGAATAATAACTTGAATGATTCCTCATTCCTGAGAAACACTCGACATCTTTTGCTAGTCCATGTGAAGTGACAGCGTGCAAGTAAGAACGTCACTGATATAATTCATTGCACCAATATTCCTCCTGACTGGAGTGATGGCTGTTTTACCTCAGTGGTTAGCAGTTAGTAAACAGGCAGTGCACCAGGTTTTGTAAAGACGACCCTCCCTGTTGCTGACCTGCAATCAGGCTCTTAGTTTTCGGGAAAGTTTGTGCCTGAACATTTGTTTTGTTTTGCGTAGTTATGATGTTGCTGTAGTCAGGACGTGTACTGACATCCCTATCAGAAAGAGCAGACCCGACAAGTCTTATACTGCTCCCTAGAGAGGAAAGACACGAGAGAGCAGCGGTGAATAGAGGGAGTTCACTACAATGCTGACATGCAACACATACAGCTGCACGCAGACGGAAAGGAAGACAAAGAGGAAGAGAGGTGTATACTTTTGCGCCTCTGACAAACAGAACAACAGAAAAAAATCATAATAATCTTTTTAACACTGAACAAAAATATAAACACAATACTTTTGTTTTTGCTCCCATTTTTCATGAGTTCAAATAAAAGATATTTTTTCTATGCACACAAAGTTTTCTGTATATTTCCCTGCCATAAACTGTCTCCAGTGTCGTTCCTGTGAATTTGGCAGTACATTCAACCGTCACAGACCATGTGTAACCACACCAGCCCAGGGCCTCCGTCTGTTCATCTGAGACCATCCATCCGAACAGCGAAAGAAAAATTTTGTTTGCACAAGCAAAGCATTTCAACACCAACTTTCAGGAACCATCTCAGTGGCTGGTCTCAGATCATCTTGCAGGTGATAAAGCCAGCTGTGGAGGTCCTGGGCTGGCTCACTAGACCGGTTGGATGTACTGCCAAATTCAGGGCAATGACATTGGCAGGGGCGTATATATAGACAGTGCAGGCAGTGCAGTTGCATAGAGGCCCGTGAGGGAGAGAGTGGGCCCTCCAGCAATGTGTTGGGTGGAGAATGGGCCCTTATGAGTGATTCAAAATACTGAATTATAATATATTTATAATATATAAATATTCCCGTGTTCAACGAAGAACCCTCATTAAATTAAAACAGTGCCATTTGCTGTATCTGCTCTTAAAAAAGGCAAACCCATCTCCGTCATGATTATTTTTGTACAATAGTCAATAGCATCTATGACAAAATGATGCGTATTCCATAACTATTAATCAACAATTAAAATTGTTAACTAAATTAATGTTTTCGTATTTTCTTTGGTATTTTTTGTTATACACAGATATGAAATGATGATTGCTGGGTAGTATGTATGTTGATGTTATCCAATGTCAAGTGTCTGATCATGTGACGAGACAATATGTGCAGGATAGGGTGCACTGGGGCCCATCATAACTACTTTACGCCACCGGACATTGGAGATGTCTTATGTTACTGAAATGAACACTCACTTTACGGGCATGCCAATGACACGCTCCCTCAAAATTTGGGACACTGTTGAGTGATGTTGTGTGATAAAACTTCAGATTTTAGGGTGGCCTTTCATTGTGATCATCTAAAGACACAACTGTGTAGTAATAATGTTGTTTAATCAGCATTTTTATATGCGCCATCTGTCAGGTGGATGGATTATGGAGGCAAGTGCTCATTAACACAGATTCAAACAAATTTGGAAACAAAAATTGAGAGAACTGAGCTTTTGTGTGCATAGAAAAAGCATAAGATCGTTTTATTTCAAGTCATGAAAAAGGGATTAAAAACAAAAGATTTGCATTTATATGTTTGTTCAGTTCAGTACTGTTTGTGTGTAATCTATGTGAAATGCGACTGTGACCGTAAGTGTATACGGTCAGACTGTCACATCTGTACTGTAGTAAACACATCACGTTGTGGGGTTTACCTGTGTGCGAAGGCCAGTGCGTTCTGCGACGGCTCTGGACGGCTGTCTGAGTTGGGAGTCGTGTCACAGATGTCATCTGTGCCGTTGATGTTTTCCATGGGGGGAGTCACTGGGGTCAAAGGCGACGAGAGCTCGCCTCCTGGAGACTCCTGCGTGTGACACAAAGTTGTTCAGCTGTTACTGCCAGTTAGACATAAAAAAAACAATCAAACACTATTGTATTATTTTAATGATGATTAGAGAAGGCATGAAACATTTGTGAACTCATTACCCTATACATAAATATCTGTCTACTGTAAATAATTTAAAGTAATGACTGGACCTATAGTGAGGTCACAAAAGCTTTTATGTCTGCTGTATTTTTAGTTCTTAATAGTGTCTGGTTGCTTTTTCCAGAGACACAGCCTCAGGCATACAGGAAATGGTGCGTCTAGCATTAGCAAAAACAGAAACAGTGATTTGTTTAGATTAAATAGAGAAGAACTGGGTATCTTAGCATGAGCAAACACAGAGCACCACTATAGGGCTGCAACCATAGACTGTGTAGCCTGCTATGACTGCTCCTCAGAAGTGAAGCCGAAACATCTTGATCGCCCCCTGGTGGTTGGCTGCAGTATAGGTCATAAAGTCTCCCCTCGATGTTAGCGGGTGGGACAAGGCCAAAACCAAAAAAATTAGAGTACACATCAAAAAGGGTACAAAATAGGGGCTTGGCGTTTTGATTGACAGCTGAGTGCCAATCAATGGTGCTGGGCGGGAAGTTAATACCACTAATATCGCTACTGTGCAGACTCTGGCTCCAAATGATGTCACTAGCACAAGATGTCGGCGGCCATATCTGGGATATTTTGGCTTCATTTTAGTACAGTGGAGGGAAGTGGAGACACGATTTACATCTTTATATGCAGTCACTGGCGGTGTCAAATCACAAGTCTCCACCCCACCTCCATCAGATCATCACTCCTGACTAGACCACTCCAAACTCCACTCCACCCTTAATAATGATTTTGTCTAGTCATTTTATTAATTTTTATTGTATATTACAGAATTATTTGATTTTATGATCTATGGATACATTGCTACTTGTTATGTTTGTTTAACTGTGTCTCGTAAGCTGTCCTTGAGTGCTCTGAAAGGTGCCTATATATAAAATGCATTATAATTATTATTTATTGTCACGATTAATCGATTCATTTTCAGCCTCTAAAATTTCAGCAGCAGAGCCCAAGGTCATGTCTTCAAATGTCAAAACTCAAAGATGATTCATTTACAATGATTAAAAGATTAAAAGATATTTGAGAAGCAGGAACCACTAAAGGTCTTTGATGAATGACTTAAACAATTAAAGTCCAGGTAAAGCAAAAATACTATGCTTTATTTATTACTCCATTTGTCAAGCCACAGAAAAATGTGTCACTAACCATCCAGCCAAATTTGAATTATCAACAAATCCATATGTAGGCCAATATAAAGTTTGTTTTCAAAATCCTGAAACAATAAGCAGTATTCTCTGCTCTGAAGGAAGGAAGCTGAAATGCTGAATGAGTTGCTGTGTAGCAACAGTCTCTCGCTAGCAGCTAAAATTACCACAAAGACTAAAGATAAAGATATGTTCGTGACAGCTACTTTGCTTGTGTTCATACGATAGCAGCATTTAACAGATGTTTATTCACATATTTATTAGACTGACTGAGCTCAGAGAGCTTGTAGAATGTAGCAAACTGGGCGCTCACACACAGGGGATGAACGACATGACACAGATGCCATGCACTCTAACTTTAGTTTTTATACAGTGGAGGGCGACATGCTGTCACTGTCGTTATGACCTTTCCTGCTTTTAAAGATTCCTTGTCCTGTCCTGTTAACAAACATTACAACAGGAAACACACTTGGACCGATGTAGAACATTTATGTTGTCAAATTTAAAAAGGTCTATAGGGAGTTGAGATGAGAAGTGACAGAAGTGTGTTAGTGCATTTTTAGGGTGGAGGTGGTGCTGTCTCTCTTGCTGTGGTGGTAAAAATGTGAGCATCTTAGCGAGCAGCTCCGCATGCCTATAGGCCATTAAATAGCTTACTATAGCACTGGGAAATTGCAGAATTACAGATTAATGCTTATCTTTATATCCCATACAACCACAGAATTATACGAGAGACAAATCATTTAGCTGCTGCTCGTACATAAAACAAAGCTATTAGGACTCAGGGGCCTGGGCACAATACAGGAGCACAATGACACTGCCTGTATGTCTCTAATGGACAAGAAGGAACTGAGAGATAAGAGGAAGATTATGGCTGGCGTTACATTTTGCGCTCCACATTCATTAGTATACCATTTAATATCTGCTTGTGATGCACCTCCACTGGGGTCTGTCCTACTGGGACCCGCATATAGCATTTACCTCTGTGTTTTCTCATCTTGTTTAGCGGCAAAATCCCTCCTTGTGTTATTTAGTTTATTTAGCGGAGAGAAAAGAGAGGATCTGGAGGTTAGAAAGAAACCAGCAGGCATGTGGGTGAAACAGTGACTTTCAGGAGCAAGGCAGAGTACAGCACTGCAGGCTCGTAGCAGGAAGGCCGCAGCCTTTCACTGTAACAGCAATCCCTCCAGTTTCACCTCTACAGTGTGTTGGTGGCCAGCGCACACGTAGCCTTCAACGCCTGATGAGAGCGAAGCTGTCCACTTGGCTTCATTAAAAAACATCCTCCCATGGGAAGCACACGGTACTGTAGCATTTCAGGCCATGTGGGCCTCAGCATTAATAGTACAAGTAATAGACCGCAGTACAGCGGGGGGCTGCTCCCCGAGCCTTCGTAATGAACAGACAAGGACATGAAGCCTGTTAACAGCCTTTAGATTAAAGAACAGATTTCTCAGGGGATGCTCCTCTGAAACAAGCTAATTTTCTCTAAGATGCAGTTACACATGCCCTAAAACACTCTATTATTAGATACCCCGCACAAACAAATACCTAACATACAGGCTAATTATGCTCTCCAATTAACGGTGAATCCTCAGACAGCTTTGCTTTTTTATTTAATGTATAGGGTGGGTACACACATGGGAAATATACCATATTGGTGTATATCATATTGGAAAAGGCAGTTCAACAGTGGGAGACTGCTGTGCTAGACCCAAAAGCTAATGAACATGCTCCGAAAACGTGCGAAAAGGTAGCATGTACTCATATAGCAGTGGAAAGTAACTGAGCACATTTCGGAGTACTGCACTTAAGTACAGTTTTTAGACACTTGCTTTTTTCCTTGCTATTTATTTGACAGATACAAGTACTGGTTATTTTTTGGCTTCAGAGTTTATCTATAATCCGATTTCCGACCTTTTTGGCTTGTGAACCCTCAGAAAAAAAGCAGTGTCTGGATGAGACCTATTTTTCACGCAAATTCTAACCGAGTTTTCAGAAAACTGGACAAAGAAAATGCAAGTTTATGCGTTTCTCCATCCACCACTGTTATGCAAATATTGGGAGCTGGTTAATCAAGATAAACAGTAGGTGGCATTAATTCTTTAGTAGGATGCCATTATACCACCGCAGAAGAAGAGAGCGCAACGAAGGAAAACAATGGACGTATAATAACCGAGAGTTTGAATAACTAATATTACAGCTCTTTACTCCTGGAGGAGTTCAGCCCATAAGTGTGTTAAAAGCCTCCGCAGATGATGAAGAGAGCTTGCAGTAGCATACACAGTGCTGATACATCATGACTGTAAGTCCTCATTTATTTGCTGAATCTGTTACTATTGCACTAACTTGCATCCTTCAATCAATATATCAACTTCTCTACTTTCCTGAGGCAAAGATTTTTTTTTTTAGAATTCAAGATTTTTCCACGCATTTCCACTCGTATTTTTTCGTGTACAAATTGAAAATGCTCATAAAAACAGTACGATGGAAACGTACCTCATGAGCATGTCCAAACCAAAAGAGTTCCTCTAAACTTCTGAGGTGAATTTTTTTTAGCAAGTTTTCAAGTTCAAAGCTGTGAAATGATCTATTATTTCACAAAAAAAGTGAATATTAAATATTAAAATAAAGTCCTCAAACTGAGCACAATCTTGTGAAGCAGAACTTAGATTTTTCTTTTTTCCTCTCCCATTTCTCATCTCATGACCCCTCAGATTTATCTTGTGACCCTTTGAGGGGCCCGACCCCTAGGTTCAGAATGACTGGACTAAAAAAAATACATAATAGCATATCTTTCTCTATTTTTACTTACTATTATTTACTTACTACTTACTTGTAATGGAGTATTTTGACATTTATGTATTGGTACTTTTACTTAAGTAAAGGATCTAAATACTTCTTCCCCTACTGGTGTCAACATATTCACAACATTTTCTACTTAAGAAAGCATCTGATAGAAAATAGGTACAAAAATCTGTTTATTCTTGACTTTGCCTCTATGCCCCATCTGATAATTAATAAAACTAAATAACACCAAAGGGAAATCATTCTCTGGTTGACCTGTTCACCAGCTGTTCATTATACACAAGATGCCCGTGACAGGAGGTCATGAGTAGGTTGACAAAATGTCAGGAAATGGGGGGGTTATTATAGCGCGTACTGAACGTACCTGAGAAGGAGACGTGGCCATCTCCATCTTCTCTTGACTCTTCTCTTTAGCGAGCCGTGCTGCTTCTTTATACTCCGCAAACTTCTCTGCAAACTGGACACAGAAGACAGCCATCAGTATGGACTGTAAATCATAAAATAATGTGCTTTAATCTGTTCAGTAAAGCCATATGTGCACACACACACACACACACACACACACACACACACACACACACACACACACACACACACAGATCAGTGTGTAATAGGTCAGCCGTGAAGCCAGGGGAAGGATAGGGGGAAGCTGTTGCCAATAACGACCCACAGTTGAACTTAGAAAAGAAGGCCCTTTCCCATAATGCCTCAGCAGAAACATGAGCTAACTAGGTCACTGTTTGTAACCTTTCTATCACAGACACACACACACACACACACACACATACACACACACTCACACAGATACACACACATACAGAGAACAAAGTAGACTGTGCTATTGTGTTTTCCTCGCTGACTTTGTGCTTTAATCAGAAGCTGTCAGTGGCTGAAGTTGATCTCTGGGGTTATTTTAGTCGAGAGCAAAGATACATCCAGCAAGCAGCCTGAAGTGTAAGGTGAGCTCAGCTGAGGGGCTTTGAACAAATATAAACACCCTGGCTCATACATATATCTCCCAATGTCCCTTTAGGGCGTGGTTCATCACTAATACTTCTCCCACAGTGTTACAGAGTAATTTAGGATATACAGTACTGCAGAGGGCCGGGTGGAGAGCAAATCAAATTGACTACGCCGCTGGAGCCAGTCTTGTGTCTACCATTAGTGGAGTTGCAATGAGTAACTCAATATCATTTCACTTCAGTGCAATATAATAGTTCTGATTCGGTGATCTAAATGCAGAAGTTCTCACTGTAAGTGTTTCTGGAGTGTTGGCGCTGCAGTTATCTGAGAGGTGAATCTGATTATTTCAACTTTAGACCACAGAAAATACTTCTAATTGGCTGGTAGGTGTGAAAACTGCATATTGATATGCCTCAGACACAGTTTCTGCTCACAGCGTAATTACTGCTGTGAATCAGTTAAACTGAAGATGCTCTACATTTGCCAAGAAGGTGGGAAAATGGGGGACTTTTTTTTTAAATTGATCATTTTTACTGGGGTTATACTTCATGCTTCATACTGAACTAATGAACAGAACTTAAAATACAATTTAACTTTATATGCTACTGTGAGCTTTATTTCTTTACAAATATCCCTTTTACGCCCAAATTAGCATGTATATGTGGGTTTTTAAACATGGACAAACCTATTAAAAATAGGCCATAGACTCCTTTCCTATTACCGGTGGCCTCTCTGTTGTTGTTTTTTTACTAGGGTCATGTTCAATGTCATTGACAGGCTGAAAAACAGGTCAGTAAACAGTAGAAAGCAGCATGGAGGCCAGTGAAACTGTTATGGTGGTTGCTTCATTTTTGTATTTGTTGGTTATTCAGTCTCCATTTCAAACTCAGGGCCGACTAATTTGGAAAAATGTTTGAATGCTGCTTGGGTGGATGGTATTTTGTGATGGCATGTCATTTCATCTCGCTCTTAAAAGGGGCAAAAATTAGCACGTTCACCTGGCTGTTGTATTTCCATCACTGCTGATTGTAGGTGTTCGTTTTTTGTGCAGTGGAAAAGGGGCTAAAGTCTCATTAAGATTTGCAGGAGAGACATGAGAACAAACTACAGTATGTAGTACGTACAGTACAACAACACAACAAGACAATTCAGTGACACTGGGCAATCGTCACATTCATAGAATAGAAAAAGAACAGGCCTGGTGGACACAAAAGTCTTGTTTCCATCAAGCAGTCTGATTCAGTTCAGTTCAGTTTGGTACTATATAAAGGTACTATACCGAAGGTTTTTGGTGGAAATGCGGCTATAGAGACCATTACCATGCATTATTGGTTATTTATCTATTTACCTTGAGAAGACCTGAGTGTGTATACTGTTCTATAGTAACTGTCTGCCTTACTGTCACATAATTAGACAACTTGCACCTGGCCACTAAGCAGGGATCAGTTTGTGACAGAGTGCTGTGGCACCTTCACCTCTTGCAGGAGATTCCATTAACTTAGTGCTGCTCTTTCATAGTTTGGGGCCTTGTGAGAAACAGATTTTCAACAAAGAAATGTTCTAAATGGACGCAGTAGAAGCCGAGACGTCCTGATTTTAGGTCCCTAATTTGACTCAATTTGCTCCAAAAACCAAGTCAAACCTGAGATGACCCTGGTGACATCATCAGGGTTATTCTGTTACACTTAAACGAGCTCCCTCCAGAGCCACAGAGAAAATTAGACAACTGTTTTCATGGGCCATACAGTACTTCTCATGAGGAATAAACAAGAGCTGCAATGATTCAATTAATTGTAATTTTGATAACTGAATAATGAGTTTGAACAATTTTTCAGGAAGAAAAAGTCCAAATCTTCAGATTCCAGCTTCCTAAATGTGAATATTTTCTGGGTTCTGGGACAAAATGAGACATTTGAGACGTCATTTCAGGCTTTGGGAAACACTGATTGACATTTTTCACCATTTTCTGATATTTTATAGAAAAACAACTAATCGATCAACCGTCCTAGAGTAAACTAAACTAAACCGAAGTAAACCAAAATGTAAAATTGGTGGAATGCCCCTTTAAACTCTGAAGCAGTAACCACTCCATCTTTGAGTTGAGAATTTTTTTTCCAGCCTTATACACTTACTGTATGAAACATAAGTGTACAAAGGAGGAAATGACTGGGAAAAAGGAGAAATCATCTGACCTCACAACCTTCAGGTCTCAAGACCACACACACTATCTTGTATGAAACAAGAAATGTCTTTAATTTCAGGACATCAGAGGACGTGTTCATACTGCTCAGTTTGGTTGTAATGTGTGTGAGTGTGAGTGTGAGTGTGAGTGTGAGTGTAAGTGTGTGTGGGTAAGTGTTGTTCTGACAGTGGGGAGCTGTGAGCCTCCCCAGTTCACAACGGAGCTTAATCATACTGCAGAGGAGAGAAACCACCACCTTCTCGCTCTCACACACACAGACGCGCACAAACACACACACACACAAGTGAACACACACATATACGTAACTTTCATAAACACAAAGACACACACTGGGAAAAAAAGCCTCATTAGGGCTCACTGCCAAGCAGATTGTACAGTTTGAAAGAAGCTATAGCAACTAGAGTAAAAAAGAAAGTTAAAAATGCCATCCTCTCCTGGGGACTGGGGGAGGTTTATAGTAGGTATATTGTGTGTGTGTGTGTGTGTGTGTGTGTGTGTGTGTGCGCGTGTGGGAGTGGGTGGATGGAGGTGGTACCTTGGCTAGATGATGCTCAGTGGAGAATCCCAGGCCGTAGACGGTGTTGGCTCGACTGTCCGCCCACTGGCCAAACTTCTGTGAGGTCTTTGTGAACGTCATGTTGGGACTGATGGTGCTGTTGATTATTGCCTGCAGGACAGAGGCAACCCACTTAATACATATTAAATTAACTTTATTACTGCAGTGTATTTAATGCGTGCGTGCGTGTGTGTACAGGAGAGAGAGGGTCAGAGGAAACAGCAAAGAGAATTTAAACCCAAGTACAAGCTTTTTTGTACGCCTGAATGAAGGTTCACAAAACACAAATCAGGACGACAGATGAAAATATCTATTAAACATTATATTGTTTTTATGTGGAACACAATTTACGCATTTAAAGCTCTACTTTATCTTTTGGTAACTGCCAGTATTATTGCCTCTATTGTGTGTCTCTTAAACTCTTTGAACAGAACTGCAGTAGTGCCACAACACAATTAGCCAAATAATCAAATATTGATTAATAGGAAATTTATTGTTGCCAGTTTTGATAATCAAATTCGCAGCTTCTCAGCATGAGGAGTTGCTGCTTTTCTCTCTTTTATTCAATTGTAAATTAATAAATAATCAATTGAAAATTTGTAAATCTTTGGATGAACAGTGTCTTCTTTTATTACCTTCGTTTGGAGGGGTTTTTTTGCACACAAATTGACAATAATATTAAAGTGCTTCTGACCGACAGTGTCATGTTACAGTAGTGCAGTAGAAAAAAACTCAACATACAACACATAGCACCTACAGGGAAAACACCAGCTGTCAGCTTGGTCATATTTCACATTTTACAGTAAACTCTAAAACCTCACCCTTCAGGTCAGAATAAAAATAAACAAATACAATTAATGAGTAGATCAGATGAAATGGGATCATATTCTGGGATAATTGGGTAATTCATGATAATTTTTTCAGCATAAGTAAATTAAGGCCCACACATCTTTGTAAATTTCTTGGAAGAGTCTGTAAACTATTGAAAATTTCTTTTAACCACTGAGTGTGAGAAGGTGGTGTTGGTGATTTCCATCTCGTTATTATTATCGTAATGTCTTCTCATGTTATTCTATGCAATTCTGGGTATTTTTTATATACATTTCTGACACTTCATAAATTAAATGACTTATCAATTAATAAATTAATTTTTTAAAAAAGTGATCAAAGCTACAGCTCTATACTTCATCTGAATAAATGTGACTGTCTGTCTATGTGTTTGTATGTGCGTGTGACAGACAGGGGAAGCCTGACAGAACAGTGTATAGTTTCCGGTCCTCAGCAGTACAAGCTCACACCCACCAGCACAATAAAATCTATGCTTGGAAAGCTAACAAAGGGCCGCTGAGCGTGACTTTGAAAGGCTTCTGCCACCGATTCAGTGGTCCACTGTTAGTAAGACACAAACATGAGCATGCACACACATGGTGATGACTCGATTGCTTCACAAAGATAATTTGGGCTACCCAAGTTCATCGTTAGGCCCAAATTGGGCAGTGTAGATTATTTTGAGTTAGTGCCACATACACAGACCTGCTGCCTTAAATACACTAAATCCACTGCCGGAAATAGTTCCCAGCAATGGCACAATTTAGTCCTGTTTGACTAATGTTTCCAAAAAACGACAGTGCCTAGCTGTTTTATAAACTAATGAGCCTTTTTGGTCATTAATGTATATATTTTTTACTGGTTTATTATTAGTAGAAATCAATAGGCCTTGGCTTAGTGCAACACACAAGGGTGTGGGAGTCAGAAAGAATTAAGAGATGGACCATCACGTTTGTTTTTGTCTTTTCATTTGATTTGTAAACAATAGCCCCTTTTACATTGCCTCTTCAAGGCTGTAATCTCACGCTATTATGCCACCTCATCATTTTTGTATAAAAGGTACAGTCGTGGAATCATTGTCTCGCTTGTGCCGGTGGTAGTAACAGTGCCGACACAACATCTGTGTAAAAAGGACAGCTGGCAGGACGGGATCATGGACTAGACGGGTGTGACTTTTGACAACGTGTTATGTGTGTTAGCAGTTAGCAGCTAACTCAAAGAAAAACAGTGGCTGAAAATATCTGCAAATTGAGAAAACAATGATATTCAGGAGCTCCTTGCCCTCCGAACACAGGACTAGATCAACCGCCACATAACAGGGACAGAAATTATGGTTATTGCCATGTTAATGCCATTGTTATTGATTATAAAGCACTGCCGCTGCATATGTTATATGTCACGCTTGTCGCGCCTCTTTTGCTTCCACAATGCCAGCACTGGAGCAGCATGATGCCGCCCTTGTTTGGGTCTGTGTAAAATTTGGAAAGGCAGCATAAAGAAGGAACTTCATAGTGGCTTTATAAGGGGACTTCTGAGCTAATAAGAAATATATCTTTAAATTAACATGAGCTAAAATAGCAGACTGCCTCTAGATCTTATATAATTCACCCTCCCTTGTTAAATAACACTAATGGAGAACAAATTAATGGCTGATCAATTAGCAGTGTTGTGTAATGGTTGGCATTCTGGTTGGCATCAATACATAATGATGAGTCTGGGAGGGGGAGCAGTCAGTGAGTGAGTGTGTGTTACACAAGAGTTGAATTTAGCGATCAACTGTCTATTGAGCGCTGTGTGATATGAGATGGTTGCTCAATTGACCATCAGAAGTGGTTCACACACACAGTTGGTGATCACTGAATGCAAACTCTGTGACCTTGCTCTTCTCCCATCGGTCCTTCACGTTTTGTCCAACCTTCTCGATCACCTGGCTTCACACTTTTCTGTCTTTTCTGCTCTCATTATTTCTTCAACCACCCATTCTTCTCAATATGTCATCTGTTTCTCTCATTTAACTCCCCCCCTCCTCTCTGCATAACTGGCAGGGGGAGCGTGCATGTGCATATGACTGGTCCGTCGCTATAAAGATCTCTCATCTGCTTTCACAGAGTTCTACCTTGAGCACAGCTTGCCCAACAGAAATAACCCTCCCAGATCTCTGACAAGAGTAATCTCAGACATAAGACACATAAATACAGTAGTTGCATGCTTACACACGATGAAACATGAGCCATCAGTCCTGGGACGGGCTGCAATGCTCAGCTCTTTTAAGATGTGTCTGCACATTAGATTCCAGCGCGGAGCTCATTAACATCATTAACACTCAGTAGATCACGGTGCCACTAAAATCTCCTGGAAGGCTGTTTGACATCTTTATATAAACATGCGGAAATTATAAATAACACCATGGATACAGGAAAGGGAGGTAGAACGAAATCTGTGTTTGACAAAGTGTGAAAGACTGCTCACCTTGGTGCCATCCAGGCTGATGATGCGGTAGACATTGCGCGTACTGTCATAGAAGTAGGAGACAGTGACGGCATGCTTGCTGGTGGGCAGCCAGTTCTTCTTGGTGTTGGGGTCAATCTGGAAGACGTGGGCCCTCGTGCTGTAGATGGGCTGCTCCCTGAAGGGGACGAAGAAGAAGTGGTGAACCTCTTTGTGCCGCAACACCAACGTCTCACCAAACCCACGGCCAGCCCCGCAACTTCTGTTGCCCACAGGGGAGTCAGATCGCCCTTGCAACCGAATTACCAGCTCGCCATCCTCCATAGTTACACCACAGAAAGAAAGTCTGTCGAAGGACTACTACATACATTCATTGTCTTGTGGATAACACGCTAACTGAGCCGTCAAACTATGGCAGAGGCCCTGCAAACACCTTGAGCCTACACTTTCTCTCATACATTATCTCTCTACTTGTGAACTCATACACTAAATGCATGCAGCTATTCAACACAAACTCTCTCTGTCTTTCAATCTGTGTAAGCCAGCGCTGTCTCTCCCTGCTCTGATATGGAAATGCCTGCAGCACCGAGCGAGGGTCACACAGGGGAGCATAGAAGGGGAAAGGAGAGGGTTTAAGGCTAAATATAGACAGTAGGCCACGGTTAACTACCGAAGACACACCCCACAGAGCTGCAGTTTCCACACAGACACACATAATGCATGTGCATATATAAACATGCACACACTATGACAGAAGTGATGGAATTAAAATCTGTATTTATATCGGAGTGTGTGTGCGTGGATTTGTGCCTGTGTAGCTTAGATCGGTAGATGATCAAAACTCCATGACGGGCTTGGTGTAAGATGATTTAATTCCTTATTGACCCCTGTGTGACACTCAAACTAGAGTTAGGATTCACCCTTATAAATGTTGGGGATTATATAAGAAGCACTTTTGTTTTTTTGACCATCCATTCACCCGTCACTCATGCACTACCGTCACCCTTTGTCCATTTATCCCTCACTCCTCGGTTTGCTCTGACCATGCCCTCATATATTCCAGCGTTGTTGGGGCTTCATGGGTAATATCTACAGTCAGTACACACACACACTCAAAGCGCAGGGTGCAGAGGGAGATATTCTGGGCTGGCAGTGCTGGCAGAGCAGGAGATAGAGAAGTGCTTACACTGCACTGAGGGGGTGATGGGGGACATCAAAGGCTTGCTGTATAAATGAATATTAAAATTCAGCAGCAGCACCCCTCCTGTGTGTGATTAGCCAAGACTGGGAAAGAAAGAAAAACATGGAGACAGGGAGAGAGAGGGAAGTTAGACAGGAAGAGAAAGAGAATGATGGGGAATGTGGAGAGTATAGGAAGTCAGAGAGTGAATCTGGGATGATTAATGCTGTTTCACAAAGCTGCTTGTGGAGTGCTGTGTGCGAATTATCATAATCATCGACAGCAGTGTAAGTGGCGGAACTGTGAGTCATTTCAACTCTCTCCCAGCACACATCACACAGCCACGGCCTGTCCGTATGATCCGCGCAATAGCCGCTTGGCAACTGGCATCATTTTTCATTGCATAATTTGATGGAGCTGTGGCAAATTCTGTGCTTCTTGTTGCTTGATTGTGCTCGTACCAAACACATCAGCGTTCTTGTGCTTTGATTTTTTTTACACAAACGCCTGAGCCAAAGAGTTTTGTTCCAAAATGACACCCACCAGTTGTCAAAAAAAAGCAATACTTACTCCTACAACCAAACTTTAAAAAGACAGCACAATAAATGATGGAATGTGATTCAAGTTGAGTTCTGCTTTCTCACAAAATATATCTGACAATAATTTCTATGTACATTTTCAATGCTCAAATGCAGGCGTATCCATAACACAAAAGGCTTGGAGTGCATCATACATGCTATTGTCTGCAGTAATGCTGGTCTAAGCCAATAGGCTGTCTGAGTTACCGGTTATGGGATTGCATGGAGGTCAGTTCAGAACGCGTTGATCCTCTTGCACTCTAGCCATGAACTCAAGCAGTAACATGCAGGCTGCATACTGCTACACAGATTTAGCAACAGAGACACAACGAAAGCAGCAGGGAAAGCCTTAAGATGCTGTCTATCTTCCATCAGTGCATGAAAGAAGCGCATACAAGAGTGTAAATGTCAAAACAAAAGCTGCTCTATGAGACGGTCAGAGGAGAAGGAAGAGGAAAAGGGAAGTAAGGGAGTAAGCGGGTAAGCGAGTGGGGTAATTTCTGTGGGATGCGAATGAGTGGTAAAGGATAAAGTGTGGAGGCGGAAGGAAGAACACAGAGGAGGAAGAGGAGGAGGTGTTTAGCATGCAGAGTGTACTGCGTGACACAAGGGCAGGTGATGGAACGTGAATGTTAAAACAGGGAGAGAGAAGGCAGGCAGAAAGGCAGAGGGAGGGAGAGTGATGAAGTGAGAGAAGAAGGGAGGGATGAGAAGAATGTGGAGGAGGTGATGAATGTAGGAGAGGATAGAGCGCTGAGAAGACGATGAAGGAAGTGGGAAGCTCTGAAATGCTACACAGTGTGGTATGAAGTTGCGTTAACTATGGCTGTAAAATACGAACTCTCGGGAACTCAATTAGCATGGGAAAGTGTCAAATAGCTACATGAGTAAGTTTCACTGACTTCCGTGGGAGGAGGATGATGATGATACTGATGATGATGGATGGTGTAGGAGCTATATCAAGTAAAGCAATATGCAGATTTATCGTATGTTGTGTTAAAGTATAATTCTTATACATTTTATACATCTTTTTCTCTTATCTGAAATACTGTGTTCTGGGCACAAGCTGTGTTAAAGAAGTGGACGTAGCTGCTGTGACATCACCCATTGGTTTGTAGACCCATTTGATTTTGAAGCCTCGAAATTGGCATTTTGGCCACCACCATCTGGTTTTTTTTTTTGGTTTGTTTTTTTGGAGCCAGAAGTGACGATACTTGGAGGGGGAGCCTTTTGTTCATTTTTAGTTTAGGTTCCAGCTGATGCTGGAAAGTGCTGTTTGTTGTGCAATATGAAATAAATGTAGGTCAGATCATGTAATCAGTACTGATAAATTTCTATCACGTCCCATCCCTAATGAGAGGGCGGAGCTGTGGGAGAGCGAGAGTAGAAGGTAACACCACCATGGTACTGATTTATAAATCAAGATAACCATGTTTTAAGGCATAACCTGCTTTATCGCCTATTTTACTTTGAATAGGACCATAATTTACTGAATGAACACTGTTCTGTATTGAAGAAGAAGATGTAAAACTAGTGATTGAGACCATAAACTCGCTAGAAAAATGTTTACTGAGGTAACTAGAAAAGCACTCGGAGAGCGCAGACCTCCGCCAAGCAGCTCAGATTTCCCGCCATTTTATTATTTTATCCACTTCGCTTCAACCGATCACCACCAAAATTTTATCATCATTTTATCATCTGTTTCCCATTCCCATAACTTTTTGAGTTATTTTGCAGACAAACAAACAGACAGACAAACAGACCAACACCAGCGAAAACATAACCTCCTTGGCGGAGATAATACATCGTCTTTTTGCAACCAGTAGAGTCGCCCCCTGCAGGCCATTAGAAAGAATGCATATATAAGGCACTTCCACATAGCTTCAGTCTCCAGACCCGAAGATAACCCATTGGTTGTAGGAAACTGAGTATTGGATTATTGTTGTTGCTAATGCTAATGTTGTTGTAGCAACATGTTGCTGCCTTTAAGGTGCTTCTTGTTATAGCCAATGGCTCTTTGGTGGAGTTAATCAGTCTGTGTTGCAGGACCAAAAGAATGAATGGATTTTGAAACATTTCATTTTTCACAGAAATTTTCTAAAATATAGATACCAGCTTCTCAATATGTGTAGTGCTCAAAATTACAAAAAATGATTTAACTGACTTAACACAGGCTCTGACTCAACTGTGGTAAATTTTGGCAAACAGAAAAGAGTGCCACTACAGTGGATTAATAGAGAGACAGATTGGCTGCTCTGGGGTATGTTGTGAATTAAAGGATCAGTAACATATTGTCTGACTTACATCTCTTTAGTGGCATCTTGCCATAACAGTTTCCAATGTCTCCACCCCTGTGCAATGGAGGTGAATGAAAAATACATCTAAAAACATATCAACAGTGACATCTTTTGACAGAAACGTCTCTGTTAGTCTTGATAATCCAAATATGAACAGTTTCCATTTAAAACAATTTCCTACCAAAGAAATAGTCACATGAAAAGTGTTCACTGTGATGTTTATGGGTTTTTTGGACCACCATTTAAAATTGAAAAATTGTGTAGAAGATGTAAACTGTGATATGAAACAGAAGGTTCCTGCATACCACTGTTTGGGTTTGGGGTTTTTTTTGCAATCAGGGTGAACCAACCCTTTAAAATATGTTGAGCTATGAAACACATTTCAGCACTACACCTGTTAACATAGGTACTGATTGACGAACAACACTGTAGCAATGCCCAAAGGGCGTTTCACATGAACACACATGCACACACACACACACACACACACGCACGCACGCACGCACGCACGCACACACACACACACACACACACATCTGCAGTTCCAGGAGCAGCAACAGGTGCTGCCTACAGCGCCTCTTGCGCTTCAGGGGTTTGATGCACAGATGTGAACACTCAGTCTTCTAGTCACAGTGTGTAACCAAACAGCTTACACACACACACACACACACACACACATACATCATTTTATACCACAAAAGGCTGCATTTTATTTTCTACTTCAGTGTGTCCCCTTTAACTATGCAGCTGCCCCTCTTTCTGCAAACACTGACAGTGAAACAGAAGCATAATGAAACGGTCCATCTCAGGAGATCTCACTTTCCCCTCAACACCTGCACCTCTGCGCCGCCTCCTTCCAGAAGTTGCCCTTGTTTCTGGAGTTTTTCATTAATTCAACAGAGTAGAGCTCGCAGGCAAGTAGATCTTATTTAAGGTAGAGAGCGGTCATTAATGAGAGAGCTCCCTGTTGCTCTACCCACTGGAAGCGGCTTGGATGACCTGAGATGTGCCTGTGAACACACACTCTCACTGTCTCTCTCCCTCACACACCCACACAAACAAGCACAGACAAAGACATGGAGAGAAACTGAATCCGTCTGTGCATTAATTGTATTTGCCCAAGGAAGTGAGAGCGCACCAGAGAGAGTGTTGATAGGCATCTTCAGTTCTTGTCCAGCATTAATGTTCTCCTCTGTGCCATTACCATTAGAGCTGTAAGTGGCTTGGTATTCAGCCACGAGGCCGGAAGTGAAATATGACTCTATCTGTCTGTGCCATTAGTGCTAGACAGGCCGCCAGACAACAGATCTGCACCTATGTACGCTTCCATCTCATCCACACCTGCACAAGTTCAGACTTAAATGCACGCTGGGTATGTATGCAGCAGAGTGCTTTGAATCACAGTTTACAATTTATTCCATTGTGGATCAATTGAGTCATTGAGTCAGTTGCATAACAGTAACTTAGTCACCAGTATGGCAGAGCCCAGTGGAGAGCTGAAGCTGAGTGGGAGACTGCTGAATGATGTGCTGCCCACGCTGTAGGAGGGCAGAGTGGGTGCCTGGGAAGACTCCAGTGTATTGTAAATAGTTAATGCAGGAGTTTTGGCTGATGCCTTGAAATCGCACCATGCCTGTGCCATATTGTTAACCTCCTGCTGTGCAATTAATCACAATGAACTGCAGGAGACAGCTGTTAATGAACGACAGGCTTGGTGGGGGGAAATGGACCGCTGAGCTCAGGGTTAGGGGACATGCAAATGAGCAGCGCTGCGCACTAGGCGCTTATTTCACTGATGGGTGCCTGTTGTTGAGGATGTGTAAGGTAGCGGCCACTGTGCTGCCATAGAGACAGGAAGCCACTTACTGTCACTGGAGCCTTGTGCAGCATTGTAGCTACTGACATTCCCCTGCTTCTGACATTACACAGCTCCCAAACCGTCACTGGACATGATGTACAGTACATCTGAGAATATCTGAGAAGAAATGCTGTTGCCTTATTTTAGAATTACATAACTGTCTATAATGTAGGTGGGGAGTAAACAGCGGAGCAGAGAGGCTAGAAAAAACAGCATCTTTATTCATTGTCTCATTGTTCTAGTGCAATAATAGGGAATTAAAGCCTTGCTTCATGTTGGGGAGAGCACCCAAAATCCTTAGACTTTGGGAGTCATCAGCAGATTAACCCACTATTCTGATCCTAAAAGTTTGATGATGGGGCCACTTCTGCATCAGCATCTGTGTGCCAGCATGTAGGGCCTGAAGCATATTCCTATTTCACCAAACAGAGCATATTCAGGGAGAAAAATAACTTGCTTTTTTTGTGTCTCAAAATGTGTTGCTTCAGTGTGCAGCACATCAAGGCCATCAGAAGATCACCACTCACCCACACATGTCAGACAGCCTACCTGAGCTATCCATCCATCCACCGTCAAGTTTATCAAACGTCATGTAAGACATGGACATATATTTTCACGCATACACCCGGGTCATTATTGCGTTATGCGTGGATGTGGTTTCCATGGAAAGGAAGTTCATCCCCTGTGAAGCAGCCGCAGCTGATATGAATACAGATAGGAGGGAAAGGAAGCTGTCACCCTGTGAGATAATAATCACACTTACCCCATTGTTAAGGTTGACATGGAAGCCGAACCCTGATGAACGATTCCTCCTCACTGCCAATAAAAAAACCACACGTATCTCTCGGACTGGCTGCTGCTGCGTATGAAGGTCTTCTCTCTCTACACGACAGCCTTCAATGTATCACCGTCGGTGCGTCTGCAGGAATTTGATGACAACTGGTCCATTCCCGTCCGCTCGTGTCACCGCGTGAAATCACACATACATGTCGTTCTGCACATGGCACGCAAATCAGAGCTGCTTCTCCTGCTTTGGCGGTGAGGGTTTGGTGATGATGGAGCAGCAGAAGCAGCAGCACCGCTGTGGGAGATTCAGCGCAGAGTCCGATGGAGATCCGACAGGCGCCCTGCTGGTGTCGTGTAAATTACAGATCCTCGCTGGAAGGGTGGAGAAGCCCTGCTGCCTGGACTGGGAAAGACAACCCTCATTTAGCCTCTAGATAACGCACAGCATCACACTGTCCACCCGCGTCTCTCTCTCTCTCTCCCTCCCTCTCTCTCTCTCTCTGTCTCATTACCATAGGCTCACAGGCTACACCCCCACTCTCCCGCCCAGACTACAGCTATTCCACACACTCCGTATCAAGCCCACAGTGCATCTCTATAATAAAGCCGATTTCTGACTACACATGCATCATCATTAATGCCTTTTTTTCCACGGATTCACGTGCTCTCCTGATCACTGCTGGTATGTTATCACTCATTTGCATAGATTAAAAAATCATCCTGCAGTGTCTCCGCTGTAGCTTTATTGATCTGAGCCTATCCACAGACCCCTGTGCGCACCCCGCCCCCCAAAAACCGCTCCACATCTGGCTGATGCATCCGCTTCCCTCCCACTCAGATCACTGTCAGCATTTGAACTGCCTACGTCACGACACCGTCCTCCGCAGTGACGTCACTCGGTGCTCAAGGGACTGATGCCATTTCATGCTTTATTGTTTTATAAGAAGTTTATTGGGGAAGTGGCGTACTCGCCGAAATGCTGAAAAGAAAATGTTAGTGCAAGGCTGTGGTATTGTCCCCTCCCTGAGTTTTCTGAATCTACACGCAGCAGTATTATTATTGGACGATTATGTCCAGTGATCAGGTCGCTTCTCACTTTAATGAAACATAATTTATCTAAAAAACAATCGAATAAAGAACCCAGTGTCAATTAATCAATTGTCATAGCGGCCTGCACATCTGTTTAATTTAAAATGACTGAATTATGCACACTTACATAATAATTTATCAACTGTACACCTTGTTCTCTTTCTTATCATTCTTTTATATCCTTCATATTCTCTTGTCTTGGTCTCTGTGAGCTGTTTTATGTTTTTTAAAATAATATATAGCCTAATTAGACTTAATAAAGTCCTAAAAGGGTCATCTGGGGTCACATCTTATTCTGAACTTCTGGCATGGGAGGGCATAGCTCTTTTAAGGATGGCATCGGTCAATCTAAAAATGACCGTATATCAACATAAGTCCTAGAATATCCAGAGGCTATAAACCAGACATGCTAGAGACTCATGATGATGAATGAATGTAATAATAATGGACACAGCGGGTCACATAACTCACAAAGTAACAGCTGTAACAGTGACAAGACTCATTACAATAACAAATCAAAAAGAAATTATAGGCTTACACCATCAGTCTCGTGTTAGTTGTGTTTGTGATTAGTGTCAGTTATGTCAGTCCTATTGTTTTTTCATCATTCTTATCTAATCATTGACGTAGGCTACCATGTTAGACTCGTACCCTAAAATAGCATCCATTAATGTTATGTTTGCAACATTAGACAGATTAAACGTGTGGATTTGAACATTTTGTCCTGCAAAACAGAAGAGACAGACCAACTGGAGTGAAAATGTCATCTAGAGATAAATCCCGAAGCTGCACCACAGACAATAGATAATGAACAACCTGCCTGCAGCCATGATGATTTTACTGGTGAGTGGGCTTATCTGTGTCACAGCTTCAAGCTCTATATTCAAATTTAACCCATTTGCATGTACAGTACTCCGAATGAAATCACTTAAAGCTTTGGTGTACTGCATTTTTATTCAATCTTGATTTCACTGTCCAATATTATTGATACAGCACAGTGTAGTTTTTGTGCTCTTGGGTGGATTTTCCCTTTAACTATTACGGCTACGTCCCCTTTAAATCGAGCCCAATTACGTCATGGTTTCAATGCGGAAGTATGTACTCAGGAAACTACAGCACCTTCAATTTTGTTTACATGTGTGATGCTACTCGGTAAGTGTTACAGAGTTCGGTTTTTGAGTAAACGGGTTTAACATTTAGTCATACAATATGTGTTGACATGTTCTTCACACAAAACTACAGAGAAAACGATTTAATGTAGTGATAATATCGTTACCGATGTTTGAATTAGCCAGTGTAGCTAGGTGCTTGTTAACGAGGACTGAGCTAGCACTAGTTAGCTCACTGTGCGATCACTGATAAGTTTCGGTTTCCTCGGTAAGTTTCCGTGGGATTACCATTCCTGTCGGGTGATGAGTTGTGAGGTTGCTGGTGGTAGCCACGGACTTCCTGTAATTGCTGACACCAACGTACCAGCTGTATTTAAGGAATTCAGCGGAGTTTGATGCTGAAGCTTTATGAAGAACCGCAGCATGTTTCCCCGCAGCGCTGCACCGAGGGGGCAGGCAGCCTACCGTAACGGCCTGTACCCGCCACCCCCTGTGCCCCGGAGCTACGACTACAACCACCAAAGCTCGGCTGGTGTCAACAGGTGAGGCTGACGGAGACACCAACTGCAGTGTTGTGACACACATCAGCAGCAGCATCAGTAAAACTGTGGTCACTTGTGTGCTTTGTGTCCTGTACAGTAACGTGTGTGTCTGTTTGGCAGCTTCTATGTTCCTGAACTAGACAGGTTGCCTAGATATGAATGGACGCCCAGACCACTATCTCCAGTCCCTCATCTCGTCCCTGCTCCCCACACACCAACTATGACCAATGGGCGCAAGTATGTCATTTCACCATTTATTTATGACTGAATAATCTGTGTGTCATTAATGTAATTTACATGTCTTGTCATGTGTTTCCTTATCATTATGTGTCTTCCAGGAGGCAGAATGATGAATACAGCCCCTATGTTGTGAAGCGCCAACGCCTTGACTCCCCATCTCGCCCATCTATAGGCTCCCCTTTACCTCGGGCTCCTGCCCCTTGTCGTCGTGACCAGGCGGTAGCAGGGTTGTCAAGGTCATCCGTTGGTTTTGAAAGCCGTTTTCCCAGCCCACCTGCTCGTATCCACCCTCAGGTGACTGGGCGGCCAACACCTGCCCAACACCTTGATTCTCCATCCTACCCATCAATAGGCTCCCCTTTACCTCGGGCTCCTGCCCCACGTCGTCCTGACCAGGCGGTAGCAGGGTCGTCAAGATCATCCTTGGGTTTTGATAGCCGTTATCCCAGCCCACCTGCCCGTGTCCACCCTCAGGTGACTGCTGTCCCAGAAAGCTCCAAAAGTCTCCAGTCCTATGCTCAAGACAAGGTACTGTATGTTAAAATGGCCTTAACCTGCAGCTGATTTATACATCAAGCCTGACTGTGTGTGCAGGTGAAGTCAGTGTGCATGTGTTTGTGCCCTCAGTTAAGTGAACAGATGGTGGAGCTGTTTGAGGCGTGCCAGCAGCAAGCTTCTGATCTGCTCCGGAAGGAGATGTGCAGAGTTCAGCTTCAGAGCGACATACAGAGTGTCTTTGCAGGTGTGTGTGTGTGTGTGTGTGTGTGTGTGTGTGTAATATATATTAGCACTCTGCTCTGACTTTTTGTTATGATCCTCGCTCAGTAAGTGTGTGTGTGTGTGTGTCTCACAGTGGCACGACTTTACTTGACTGGATCTTCAATGAATGGGTTGGGCTGCCGAAGCAGTGATGCTGATCTGTGTCTGGTCCTCGATGGAAATGTGAGTATTCTGACTCTGTGCTGTGAAAGTCATCCATAATGTAGATGTGTGTGAGTGTGTGTATGTACAATCATAGATGCTGTGATAGAAAAGAGAAGCTATGTGAATGTCATGAATGTAGGATTTGTTCATAGTCAAGGTTTGATATTTTGAAAGGCCTCAGATCCCTCTTTTGGCACGCTCTATGTCATGAAGCTCTGGTTGTCTCAGGGTTAAGCTAAAACAAGGACCTTGATGTCCTTGAGCCATGGTAATCAGTCTGGAGCAAAGGTTACACAACATTGTTTTGTGTCCTCCCTGGGAGCCTGATTACACATGATTCTGTGTGGTGGTATGGGAAGTACTGTATAAACCTGAGTAAATGTAATGTTACTTTAAGTTCTTGGTATATCTGCGCCCAGGAATACGAGCTGTACTAAGATATTCTCTGATGTTAGAATGGTGTTGTAATCAACTTTAAACACACTTACAAATTTTACTTAATCAAGTTAGGATAACTAAGGCTTATCGAGCTATTCTTTTTTTCTTCGTTCAAGAGCCTGGTTACATGTCCTCATGGGTAATTACATCACAAGTGGACAGTTCAAATCTGTCTGTTCACACCCATCTTTATATCCGCGTGACCATTTGTGATCAGATCTCTCATTCTCTGCTCTATATGCAAATAAACAAGTACATCATTTCCATTTGTAGAGACCAAATGTGTTGTTGTTTCCGACTGATTCAGTGTCGGTGTTAGATAATCAGGACTGTTAAACAGCTGCTGCAGTGTTAGCTCATGCTAACCAGCAGGCGTTGCACAGACCACTCTCTGGGAGGACAGTGGCTCTGGGGCAGCAGCAACAGACAGATAATATTCAGCGATTAGTCAGAGAAGCAAGGACACCAGCTGAGTAAGCTGGCCTTCAGTGTGGCCCAGGACGCGTTAGTGTGCACACAGCTGAAAGAATGTAGCCGCATGTTCCCCAGACCACCTCCGAATGTGGTCTGAGCGATCAGATCTCAAGATGTATTGAGTACCGTACCTAGAGCTGTCCACCTGTGATCTGATCACCCAGGATGCATGTTAATATCAGGTGGAAACAGGGCCTAAGTGAAGATTGACCTGAAGTACAAGTTTTCTGCATCAGATACTCCCTTCCTCTTAAACACCTGCATGTTTTTTGTGTTTCAGAAAAGACCTGAAGCTATTCATGCACTCTCTGTTCTCCAAAGGTTGTTCAAGTTGTTCAAGTCACTGCGTGAGTAATAATAATGATTTAATGTGTGTCTGTAACTTTTGCTGCCTTCTTGGCCAGGTCCCTCTTGAAAAAGAGATTCTTAATCTCAATGAGGCAAACCTGGATAAATAAAGGTTAAATAAAAAAAATAAAATAAAAATAAACCACGTTTTTTAAAATAATTTACAATAATTTATTTTACGCTGTTAACTTAATATTTTACTCAGCTNCTTGAAAAGAGATTCTTAATCTCAATGAGGCAAACCTGGATAAATAAAGGTTAAATAAAAAAAATAAATAAAAATAAACCATGTTTTTTAAAATAATTTACAATAATTTATTTTACGCTGTTAACTTAATATTTTACTCAGCTTTGCTGCATAAAACGAACCAGTTTTACAAGACAAAATAAAAATTTACAGTGGAATTGGTAGTGAATTCTCATAGTGGAATTGTGTTCACAAGTTTATGTTCTCCACAGATTCCACCAGGTGGAGCTATTTACCCAGTGGAGAAAGGAGTTTCAGGTTTACAGGAAAGGAAAGTAAAACAATCCTAAATCTCATGTTTGTTTTGATTCATAGCATATGTGGAGAGAACTCAGCTGATCAGAGCCAAAGTGCCGATCCTCAGGTTCAGACAGAAAGGCAGGTAAGAGCAAAAGAGTAATTTTGGCCTGTTTATTTTCTTCTTTCTTTCTTTTTTTTTTTTTTTAAACTTCATCAAAGTAAGAAAGAAGTGTTGATTCTTCTACTACTCCTTAAGAGGTCAATATCCCAGCAACACTTACTGTGTATAAAAGCATTGGTCTTGCAATAAAGTTGTTCTATATACTACAAAAGTTGCTGGAGTTTCAGCCTCTTAAGACTTCTTTCTCTTTTCCAATGCACATTTGAAGTAGCTCAAGTTGTGCCATAAACCTTCACCCTTCTTTTACTACTCCTCCCCTCTTTAGTGAACTGGAGTTTGATCTGAATGTCAACAACACAGTGGGTATCAGAAACACATTCCTTCTGAGGAGTTATGCCTATGGTGGGTGAGACACTTAAGTCAGCCCCAACTGTGACTGATCATTCTAAGCAGCACATTTGATACTTGAAAGGAAGACGAAAACATTTTGACCCACTCTGTGTTTCTGCGGTTTCTCTCTCAGCTGATCTCAGGGTAAGACCCATGATCCTTGTCATCAAGAAATGGGCACGGCACAATCAAATCAATGATGCCAGCAAAGGAACGTTAAGCAGCTACGCACTCGTGCTGATGGTGCTGCACTACCTCCAGAGTCAGTACAATCACACACACGCACAAATTTATTTATTTATTTTTTTTATTCCTATTTGTACTTTTCACTAATTGTGAATCTCATCTTGAATGTGTTGTTTTCTTTGCAGCTCTGAAGGAACCTGTCCTCCCCTCTCTACAGAGGGACTACCCAGTAAGTGTCTCTTTTTGCAATTTATCACTTTAGTTTTACCTTCTTTTCCAGGTTAAATAGAAGAGGTTCGGCTGTAAACTTAAAGGCTAACTTCACTCATTAGCAACCTGGATCCGATTTTTCCATGTTTTAATATTTAAGTAACCAGAGGGAACAACACTTTTTGAAACTGGTCCAGTTTTGAGAGAGAGGGCTGCAGTGTAACCACTCACGGCATATGTGCATAGTCTGTTTACATCCACTAAAGTGCTTGTTTTTGCCACTGACAGGCTCAGATTATTATTCTAAAGGGGGCTTTCATATTAGTGACCCGGGCCTGGATCTGACTACACTTGACCCCAAAGTTCAGTTCGTTTGATTAGAGTGAACACTATGTGCAGTACTTGAGACCAGTATGCTGTTTCAAGTATGGTTCGTGTGTACTCCAGTACGGTATGCCTCCAGACACAGAAGTGGGATGCTATTTAACACTACCGCAAGAAGTTTTTAATCAGTTATGAAACAGTCTCTGGCTTCACTGCCTGCCTTTGACCTGCAGTTGAAGTTCTGGCGGGAGGCGGAGAGATCTGTGGCCAACAGTAGCGTCCTCTCCTCCGGCCAAGAGCAGAGCTTCGTCTGACTGCTCTGCTGGTCCTCACTGATGATGATCTCCTGGGCAGCAGTGTCTGTCTGTGCCCTGCAGCCCTGTTTTGTACACTTTTACCCAAGACAAATGTCTCTCATAGATGATGACACAAGTGTACAGGGGCATTAAATAACATTACTTATGCTTAAGTGTCTAACAACATTATGGAACAGATCCCTACAAAACGTTTTGTTAAAGGGTAAGATCCTTTTTATTTAACCAGAAACAGCCCCTAAATCACTTTTGCCAAAGCCACTGGACACCATTCAGATGAACAGTATTTTTATTGTGTATAGAGCCAGCATATTTTCACATCTAACTGGGCATTTAGGGTTTATTTTGAGTAGGGTTTGATTTTTTTCATTTGTTTCTGTCATCTTTGAAGTGTGTTTACATGTATAATATTACTGTTGAAGAGGTTAAAAGATACCCTGTAAAGTCAGACAGTATGTTTAACAGGCAAATGATAGGAAATACAAAATTACTGCCTTCTTATCCTCTCTCCAAAAAAACCCATTATTTCTGTATCACTTCATCTTCACCTTCATCCATCACAAAGATTCTGTGTGAATGTGCTCAGTTTTAAGCCTTTGTCCTTTTGTCCTTGATTTTCAGGACTGTTTTTATCCCCTCTTGGACATCAACGTGGTTCCAGAAGGACCCAAACACATCCCCCCCTACAACTCCAAAAACCAGTCCTCTCTGGGAGAGCTCCTCCTGGGCTTTCTCAAATACTATGCCACAGACTTCAGGTATCTCCCAGAGAACATCACATTACTGAGTCTAGTGTTGGCTCCTCTGCCTGCTCACTTTCTCGCTCCCATTCCTCGTCTCCTGCTCCTCCTGCCAACTTCTCCCTCTCCAGCCCCCCATCTCTTCTCTCCTTCCTCTACACCGCATCCTTTTCTCTGGTGTCATGTTTCTGGGTGAGGGGCAGGAGCAGGTGGGACCTTTGGCCTTACACAGCACTAACATGACATGCCATGATCCCTGTGTTTGCAGTATGTGTGTCACCGTGCCATGCCACAGTCGCAAGGTTGAACTAAAACTCACCGCACAAGCATGCACTGATTTTTTTTTTTTTGCATTTCACGGCATCAAACACTCAGTCAGGTCACACATGTTGAGTGATTGTAATTTTAAAAAGCAGATGCATTGACAGTGATAAGCACATTTTTCCGTACCTTCTTGTCAGCCATCTGTTTTAACAGGGTCATGTTAGCGAAGACTGAAATCTATCAAAGTGAACATTTATTCACATTTCCTGTAAACAAAAGTGTCTAATAAGCACTAAATAATTCGCCTGCTTTTGTTTTTTCTGTCTTGCAGGTGGGATAAGCAGGTGATCTCTGTTCGAGAGGCCAAAGCTTTGCCCAAGACCAATACTCTAGCGTGGAGAAACAAATACATATGTGTGGAAGGTAAACATTTCAGTGGACGTAACACGCCAGCATCAATGGAAGAAGTGTCTCTGCTAATGCTACATATCCAGAGAGTTACAGCAATGCCTTGTGTTTCAGAGCCGTTTGAAAGAAATAACGTCGCCAGAGCAGTCCACGAGAAGATCAAGTTTGACTCCATTAAAGCCGAGTTTGCTGAGGTACATGCCAGTCCTGATAACTGTGCTCCCTTTACATTGTCTCTCTTGCTCCAAGTCGCTGCGGGCAAGCCATGAGTTATTCATAATCCTCCTGCTTCTCATCTCTCTGTCTGCGCAGGCATGGCGGATACTACGGGACAGGAAGGACCTGAACTCGATCCTCCCAGTCAGAGCCATCATTAACAAGGAGTTGTCCGGGAGATAAGGAGTTCCTCTAATTAGACGAGCGGATGGGAGTCTTCTACCTCAAGACAGGCCTGTCCTCGGAAACAAAGAGCGACGTTTGGGATAAGCTGAGAGAGGAGCCGTGCTGCCTCTGCACCTCGCAGCCAGAAAGACTCTCAGACTGTGGCAGCATACATATATAATAAAAATACTGCACTCACTTTCACACGCTTTGCAGGTGCTGCCAAATTAAAACTGATGATAAAAGTACAATATTTATGGAGCGACACCAGAGGGCTCTGAAATCGTGACAGAGAGACGCTGCACTGAAGCAGGATAATAACGGTCAGTGTTATTAGAGATGATTATTGCTGCTACACGCCCTCTTTCCCCAATGTGCATAGCGTAACTGGTAAAAGACAAGAAAAAGACAAAATAATACACGCACCCAGCTCACATCTGAAGCAAGCTTAAATGGAAGTAGCCTTGTTTAGGTTTGACTGGTCTCAACCAAGTCCCTCTGATCTCAGTTTTAGTTATATCCACATTGCTAGAGCCATACTGCACAGAGTCAGCTTTGAGGATGATGCCAATAATTTGCTTGTGCCACATATACAGTATGTACAGTCCGTTGTCTTCAGCCTGTCTGGACCAACTTGTTACATCAAAGCCTTTTTTCTATTTTTCTAGGTCAGTGGTGACGCGACTGTGGCTTTAAACACCATAGACTTTTTTTTCTACAGCTGCATTTAATGCTCTCTTATTTTTCATCAGCACCGTCTTTAAGTTTCTGAGCTCCTCTGAAAACCGAGCTTGTCATTACGTGATGTACAAGTCACAGAGATGTTAACTGGAGGGCCGTGAAGAGGCCATCTTATCACTGCTCCTGATGTGTTGTATTGTTTTCTCTAGAGTGCTGCCTATGTGGAATCATTTTAGTTCAGTATCTACTTGATTTATCTGGTCAAAAACTGATGTTATTCACTCCTTTATTGTTCACTTCATGCCCACATTATTTAAAGTATTTACACTTCAGTGTGACTTTGTTTTCTTGTTAGGTTGATATTTTCCTCAGCTCTTGTACATTTTGTACATTACTGACTTTACAATGTTTATTTAAAAAAATAAATCTCTGAAGATGTATGATTGTTTTTACTTTCTATTCTTGAGCTCTGTGTGAGGCCCACTGAAATTAACCCTCTCATGCATGAATTATGATAAGCTCAGTCAGGATTTTTTTACTAAGTGTTTTTATACATCCTTAGGGATGTAAAACAAGGTTTGAAAAAAAAAATTTTTCTATCTTTATTCTATAAAGATATATTTATCTGTCCACTCAAGTGTACTTCATGCATTTTGTACTGTAAAAAACATCAATGTAATAACATGGTAGTTATGTAGGTATAGTTGTAATTTAGTTATACAGTTGTAATATGGTATTATGTTGGAATAGTGGTTCCTCCACTACCCTGTAGGCCTCTCTATTTGAGCTCTATTGATTGACTC